>NC_088713.1:45628582-45783582 GCF_963576615.1 Watersipora subatra
AGAATAACACCTGTAGTCGATGTCATACAGATAAACTTGTAAACAATATTTTAACTAAATAAATATTCTATGCCTACGATTAGAGGATATCAACAGAAACCTTTGGAAGATACAACTGACGGTTCTAAATATTCACCATATGCTAACTGATTGATTGTATTGCATAATAAAACCAACTTATATAATATATAATTCTTGTAACATACTTGCATGAAAACTGCACTAAACCTGAAATAGACTTCTGTGAAGAGATATGAAGATTTTTCATGTTCAAGCAACCTATTATGGAGTTTACCAAAACATATAAACCAGATGGTAGAATGCTGAAAGCCAGAAAGAAATATAACATGTTTATGATGAATACAATGTTCCATTAGTACAGAGGTTCCCAACTTTTTACATTCAGTTCCCCCTTATGCCTTTTCATAAATTTGATTCCCCACATACTTTTAACTCACATGACTGAAAGCAACCGACACATATTATAATCCCATTTTATTGAACATACCTAAACATATAACAACATATTATTAACTTTTACACAGTACGCATACAACACACAACAATACATGACCTTCGGCATTGCGGTGAATTGGTTTATGACTAGGTCAACTTACTATCCAATCAAACTCTGGATGGATGTGTTCACATATATCTGGGTTCTGACTAGGAGCTCATTATTAGCAAATAGTGTTATAGATAAAACCAAAATGTTAAATGATGAAACCCAAACTCACACGGCACTACAGGACATAAATTTAAAATTTTAAAAATAAGAAACCTCTCTGTTCCCCAACGAGGAGTTTGCACATTATTGACTGCTGACATTATTCGCGTGTTGACATTATTTGCTGATATTCCTAGACTTTCGCGCACTAGGGCTGCTGTAAAAACTTTAATCACGACTGTGTTACATATCCATACTAACATTATTTGCTGCTGTTAATTATTGGGCGACAATTATAATCACCTATTATCACACATCACTATTTTTTGTTATTGATGAGCAACAACTGATACTTCCTTTGTATTAATATTGAGATTGCATGGATGGAATCTGAAATAATATAACACTTTTCATAACCTGCCAACCACGCTAACCATGGCTAACTTCCGCGCCGGTTGGTACTATCGTCGGTGGCAGAATGCATTCCTTTCACTATCTATAAATTTTCAACAAAATTATACACGCTTATAAAAGTGAATGCTAGAAACTTCTGGCGTAAGCCCTTTTCAAATCTAGAAACATGGGCAAACATTATTTCTAGAATAAAAGCAGTGACTATATGTAACTCATTGAGATAGCCTCTATATTACGCAAATAATACAACGAAAGTATGAAAAATTGGAAATTAATAGACAACCATGGAACACATGCTTCAGTGATCATCTGTGATAACAGCCGTCACGTGATTACATCAGCGAATAGTCAGCGGCATAGCATTCACATTATACCATGCACCGGCGAGAATAACAAAATGCTAGTCCCTCCGCAACTGTCAGGGAAGACAATATAGACCAAGCTATCTGCGGCAGCCAATTATCATCGCCGAAGTTTTGCACATTGCACAAGCTGTCATGGATAATCGGAGAACTGTCAGGAAAGTTTGATAGTTGCCATCTTTCCTGACGTAGCCTCGTGATGCCTTCAGGTTACGGTGAACACAGTCAACAAAGTATCTCCGTAAAAAAACAACCTCAAACATGGCAGAATAGCGTGAACCAGCCTTTAGAGATGTACATCCCAAAGAACTACCATACTAGTGTGGATACTGAACCTTACATACCCGGCTGTGCATGACTCTCTTTCCATTCCTCGCATTGACCAAAAGAATTAGTGAGCAGATAAGGAGAGAACTGGTCACATGTCTGTGTACTTCCACACAAAATGCACTCATCGTTGTATGCCAGACACTCGCTACAGGTGCTTCTCCTGGAGATGTAAAAAGGCCACAAGTGACATACATGCATTGTAGGAAGTTGACAAAGCATTGCTATATCTAATGGATATAAAAAACCGCGAGTATGTTAATACATCAAGGAACAGGTATTGGGAGGTATTGAAAATTCACTTGGAGGTTTAAGTGCGTTACCTGCAATGCATCAATATCTGCAAATCTATTTTGATGACTTACATATGGTAAATAATAAAAATTATACACAGTCACACCTTGGCATACAAGCTTAATGCATTATGAGAGTGGGCTCGGACATCCATACATGTGCTCGTATGTCAATACAATATTTCCTATATAAGATAACTAAATGCAAATTATTCCTCTCCCATGAACCACTTAAAAACAAGGTATTACAATGGAAAACATGTTGTTAATCGTTGTAATTCAGAACCTACGCCTACAAAGTGGAACAAATGCCTATTTAGTGGCTATGATCTGCAATGAAATGTGACATTACTCTGTACAGTATTGAATGGAGTTATTAGCTTACACAGACGTAGTGGCAATGGCGGTGTGAGAGAGACTTGATAGCAATGCATTCGGCAAACTAGACTTTTTTGATGCTATGTAACATAACACAAATTTAAAATTTAACTTCAATAAATGTAGTTTACAATAAGCACTCTTAAAGCTAAGTTTCAATCGTTCACTAAACTCAGCTAACTTCAATTTTATCATAATTTTTATCTTAATTTTTTATTGTTTCCAGTTTGGCGATTTCTGCCTCTCTTACGTTATAACTTTTAGCCAAACTTATTAAAACTTTTTCAGCCCGATTCAATGCGAAGGAGAAACTGATACCGTTCTCGAAAGTGGCCTCTCACATAATTAGCCATCGAGAACAAGTTTGTATGCTCGATTTCAAAGGTTCTCGTAACTCAAGGCATTACCTTGCTCGAAGTGTTACTCGTATCTCAATTTTCTTGTATGTTGGGGCACTTGTATGTCGAGGTATGACTATATGGTAAATAATCTCAAAGCAGTCCTGACAGATTCAGCTATTAATCAGTATAATTATGTATTATTTAGTATAATTATTATTTTGTTTATACATTCAGTATAATTATATATTCTGTTTTTACGGGCCAATAAACAGAATTAGCTAATGCAATGCGAACACGAGCCATTGGCCTCAACATCTCAAAAGTTTCCTAAACATGTCTATTGCTGAGTTTCAAATAAAGCAGTGTACAAGGGATGACAACTCCCCAATAACATTTAACCCTTTGTGACCCAAAATAAAGCAGTCGAAGCCCTACTTCAGATCAACCTAATATAGAAATCTTCCAACAAGCAACATGAAATTGAAGTAAGTAAAGTAGAGGCTTCTATAACATAAATTCTAGGTAACGTAAAAAAATTATGGAAAGTTTTTGCTTCGTGCTACGTAAAAAATTCCATATAACATAGAGTGTAGTCAGGGCAAGTTCTCCGATTTGAATGGTAACATATCTCGCCACACTTGTGAGAAAAATAATGATGTACATATAGCCTTGTATCTATTATATATAAAACTTCCATGACATTCTAGCTGGTCGTGATAGATCGTCAGATGTGTCGACAAAACAGAGAACAGGTAGCTGCGCGATTGTTCATAATTACTTGAAGGTGATCAATTGGTGCAAGTGTTACAGCGTCGGCCTACCGATCTGAATGTCACCAGTTGGAGTATCGTTGAAAGTTATCTTTTATCCTAACCGTGACCTCTGGGGTAATACAAGATAATATATTATATATAATATTATACTATAATTATATATAATGTAATATTTCATGTATAATATTATATTATATATAATACTATATTATATATAACATTATACATTATATATAATATAGTATTATATTATATATAATGTATATTATATATATATTTATATATTATATTATATATAATACTATATATAATATATACAATACTACATTATATATAACATATAGTATAATAGTATATATAATATATTATCTTATATAATACATTATATTTTATATAACATAATTTACTACATATAAAATATATAATACAATATTATATATAATATGATACTATATTATATATAATATGATACTATATTATATATAATATTATATATTATATAGTAATAAAGCAAGCAAAGCACTGAAGCTGTGAAAGCTTCCAGGTAAATGGAAGCATACAGAGAGTTGCTTACAGCAAAAGTGATTACATAATAAGATTGTTAAAAAGGAAGCAGGTTGGGAAGGGGTACCAGATTGCAATAGCAAATATCAAGCGCTAATAAATGTGCAAATATCAAAATTAGCTGTAAGACTCACTCAACACATTTCGAAGGACAGTTTGCAGGATCATCCAAGGCCACAGTGGAATTATAAGCGATGCCCCTTCTCTGACAAACAATCTTATCAGACAGCCACTCGCAGACACCTGTCGCTGCACATTCTTGACAGTCGATGTGTATTGAGCAGACGTCACATTGCTCTGGTTCTAAAAATAACCAGCCCGTATTGTCAACAGCAGCGAGCAAAGCTCTATTGTGACAGATGCACTAAACCAAACGAGTCATTGCTAAATAGGAACTCAGCCAAAAAGCTTTTAGCGGGAAGATTTCCAAAAACAATCGACCAATAGCAAGTTTAATTAGATCGCAAATTTCTGATAAACAAATGATCTACTTTGTGTAAACAATCTTTCAGGGAGACTACCATGTAAACCTATCATGTAAGCCTACCAACCTACCCCTACCATGTAAACCTCCTTATACATAAATTCTTTTGAACGTACAGAATTTATGTAAAGTATTTGCTTCATAACTTGTACAAAATTCTATATAACATAAAGCGCAATGCGGGTGCAAATTCTCAATTTCGATTTGAGTAACGAGAGTCCCATGGTTAACCTTAAAAATATCATTTTCTCTTATGCCACGCCTGGTAGAAAAACAACATATATGGTAACTATTATATTTTACATTATTTTAAGCATACGAGATATTTTTTCCTCTTTTTTCTCTACAGCGATAGCCCTTGCTGTGAAGAAAAAAGGAGATAATAGATATAAATTCTATTGAAGATGTGTGCTCCCCGTAACTTAGAGAAAAATTACTGTAAGTAAAAGTGGTAAGAAATGCTGGAAAGTTGTCAATACAAACCAATAATACCACAGTTAATGTTCAGTCTTAAATTAAAAGGTTGAGTTGCTTTTTCCATTTTGAATGTGTGTGTTTGGGAAGATCTTGGAATGGATTACGCTATTTACATGTATTTTATATGCTTCATATCACATTAAATCCCTAGGGGAACGGATTATTTCTAATTTCGGATTATTAATCTATTTCGGATTATTAAATAATTCATTCCAAACCCGTTCCCTGTGGGAATGAAATCGAAACGGATTACTTACACAGTAGAAGCATCTTCATTACAGTTTGAAAAAAAAATGGACTGAATATTATTGGCCATGAGCTAAATCTTCCTTCAAACCAGCAATATACGAATGCTTGATCAATTTTCCTCATGTACACTGGAACTTATTTGCCTTTTATAAAATGAACACAATGTGAATGTACCTCGAGTTTACAATGACATTAAATCATTGTACAGAAAATTAAAATATATAAAGGTAGCTGCATTTCACACTGGCTAAGCTAATAATAATAGCGAAGAACAAATCTATTAGGAGTGATAACTCCAAATTTTGGAATTACAGATTTAGTAGTTGGGTGAAAATTGTTGCCAGGGTATTCTGAATTGTTTGTAAAAAGAAGGAAAGGTTTGAGATATTAGTTCTTGGTTATTAATGAGACAATAAAATGAAACCGTTCAGGAAATAATGAAATAAGAATATAGATCCATGTATGAACCTGTTCATCCCTTAATTATATTATTAGGTATGATTAATAATGTAATATGATCTTGATTTATAAAATTAAAAATAAACTAACTCAAATATTTATAGTGCACACTATAAAACTGCAAAAAAGATCACATAGTAATGTGACCTACTGCAAAGGAGAACACAACTCCAAAGACGCTACCTAAAATGCAGCATATAATTATATGCAAATGATGACACGTGATGAATACGACAAAAAACACCAATTAAAACAAGCTTGTAACGATACCTATGATAAGCCATCGCTCCGGATCATCAGTGCCACACTCGGCTGCACTCAGAGATTCATCAGATCGACTGACGCAGAGAGTCGTGATTGGGCACCATCCACAGGATAGATCCAGTTGACAGGATAAACAATCTTGATAGAGTGAACATTCTCCAGAGCTGAAATGAAAATAGGCTTACTAAATACTGGATTAATGTTAAGAACATACATACCTGTTGATCTATTTGAAAATTCATATATGACAACTTTGGCAAATATTTGGTCGAATTTTTGTGCTTCGAAGTTGTGGTTTTGATCATAGGAATGAGGAAGACGTTCTTACATGATACGCAGGAATGGTCGCACAACTCCTAATTGTTCGTAGCTGACGAGTTTACTTGCTACGAAGAAATTGTCACAACATTGTTACAGCGGAGTGCCTATTTTATATCGCGGCTGACACAATTGAAATACGTCTAAGGTCTAATGTAATGTCAAAACTTGTAGGAAATTTTTTTTTCAAATTCGGAGTTAATGTTTTTTCATTTCGGAGATAATATTTTCCAAACAAGTGCGTTAAAAACAGAGCTGAAGAAGACGATGAAAATCCAATCTCCGATTGCAAAGGTTTGTGCAATAACACGAATATCAATGTTCACATCATACGCAGTACTTGGTTGTTGATACGATGTTTTCAAAAATACCCTCCATGAATCGAAGGTTTGAATTGCTTCGAAGAATTAAATATGCGACGTTTTAAACCATTTACATGCTGCGAAGATGAAAAATACAACAAAAATTCGTAGCATGCAACACTAGTGAAAGATATACATATTTTGTACAATAAGAGCTGCATTCGTCCATCCAAAGACACAGAGTTAAGGAAAAAGATTGCTTTCAACAGGATTCAAACTCATAACCTTTAGCTTGGTAGACTAACTCTATCAATCACCTAGCTACCTTTTAGAATAATTGTACAATTAGTTATTACACCTGATATTCTGATGACAGAATGAATTGAACTCATATCACAAGGTTTCACTGTATCTCAAGGTTTTACTGTATCATAAGATTTTACTGTATCATAAGGTTCTACTGTATCTCAAGGTTTTACTGCATCTCAAGGCTTTACTGTATCTCAAGGTTCTACTGTGTCTCAAGATTTTGCTGTATCACAAGGTTTTATTGTAATGCAATATTCATTATTTTCAGGTGAGCAGAAGTTTAAAGAAAATATGGTTAAACGGTAAAATATATATAGCGGTAGAATCAGCCGAGAGTTGATTTACGATGAGCCATTTACACAATAATTCACTACCTGTAAGGTTCTAAATGGTCGGCAGGAATAGTTTGTAGAGAGCTAGTGACAGCGCTCCACATGAACTGGTACATAGGATCACTAGACAGACGCCAGGCTTCTACAATGATGAGGTAGTGGCGCCCTTTCCGTAATGGCAGCGGGGAAGGTGGGAAAACTCCCAAGGACAGGTCCTCTGAACCAGACGTTTCCACAGTTGCAAGCGAGATCTGTGGCACAAGACTTTGTATAATGGTGTACTCGATTATCATTTGAAAATAATAAAAATTTATTTTTCTAATGCCCAAAAGTGAACAATTAGTTTTTACAAAAGTAACTAACAAAAATAAACAATCCGTATGTAAAAATCCCACATGTCATTGTCTGTCTGTTTGTCTGCATAAACCCTGCGTGTTTTCACATTTTTGGTCAAAACTTGCCACACATATGCTCTGGACCTTTTTCCAGGCAGTCTAAATATTTGGTTTAACAACTCCTGGGAACTACCTTAAACACCCACCTGCCGGATATCTGATTGAAAACGAAAAAAGATTTTGGCATCGCCATATTTACTGCTAGTAGAACCAAATAAATCTAAAATAGTTGCAAGATTAGGCATATTGTTTTATTTCATAAAATAAAGTGTTGTAATTTCAGGGTTTTTCTTTCTCCGCTACTTGGAGTTTCATGAACTCGCCACATTTCCTTTTGACCAACAAAGTTCACCAGGACTAGGAAGCTACATAACTCAGTTCGACACACAAATTGCTTAAATTCTCATTTAATAACAAGCTAATTCTTTAGCAAAAAAGAATTTTTTTTCTACAAAATTTATTGAGGAATATTATGAATTATACGTTATAAAGAAGGTGTAGTGGGTCAAAAGCAATCTGGTGCATTTAATATAAATTGGATGTAACTGGTTCATCGATACATATATATTCAAAATATTTGTTTTTTTTTATTTTTTCGGCAAAAATTAGCCGCAATAGTCGACCATTTTAGGACATGGTTGTTGACAATGACCTCTGACCATCAAACTGTTTAATGTAACAAGCCTATTGCAACCACATCATTGAAGCTGTAACATACACAAGTATTGTTTGACTTATTATTTTCGACCATAGCAAAACTAAAATTAGTGATGCAATAAAACTCACACAAAATTACTTCATTGGAAGACGTTCAGTTTTACTAGCCAATGAGTTAATAGAAATTGCTAAGAAGTTAATCATTTAAACAAAAAAGCAAAATAATCAGCAAAGAAAACTTTAAACTTATATTTGTTGAAATGACATTCAACTGTAAAAACATCGATTTTTCAGCCACAAAAGCAAGTAAAACTAAATAAACCATTTGGATCAGTGGAAAATTCTGCTTCTGTTAAGCACAATAGCACAGAATATATCATTGGGTGTTGGCAATCCCTCAAATATCAAGAATGATGTATGCATAGCTTACTGCAAGGATCTGCTGTACGTGTTTTAAACCAGAACTGCCACAATCTCTAAGTAGAGGTTTTCAAATAGCAATCAACTATGCTGATCAGTTTGGTCACACTATTATTTATATTTATTGCCTCAACAAAAAATTGCAAACATTTTCAAGATTAATTTGCATTTTTTTCTCCAAAACGATTTCATTTTGAAGGCGTTGGCTATATAGCGCATATCATTAATTTCGTGGCGTAACCTAGCTTACAATTGACCCCAATAACAACGCTAGCTTGTGATAAAATCACACTTTTTTGAGTTCATTTTTCTCGGCGCTCAGCCTATTAAACATCTTGTAACAAGCTACGAGCAATGTTAAATAGCTTATCTACCTTCCAGAAAAGACTGAGATTATTTTGAAGGCTGAATTTAGAGAATAATGGGTTTTAAGATACCCGTCCCGATAGAGTCATTCAGATCATTTAGTCATTCTGAATCGGACTAAACATTCCCAACTTCCGTCCCTAAGAAGCTAGGTTACGTCACATAATTATGGGCGAGGGTTGTGTCGATTGCGACATCAATATTGAACCGCTGTAATAAAGCCTTCGAAAACAAAAATGACTTCAAAAGTTAGTGGACCAATCATTATTTTGAGTACAAAATTGGAATTAGCCTGTCTGATTTACCAATTGAACAATGAAAAAATGAAAATGAATGAAAACACTGAAAAAAAAACAATGAAAGCTATTCGTGGCAGTTATGCTTTAAGCATGATTCCGAACAAACAAGGCTCTGTGATCTTGACTGGACATGTCTGAGTCTAGTGGCGAGGGAACTGTGACCACTAGAGACATGTCAGATTATTTTTTTATATAATTATTTTTTGAAAATTGAACCATATTTAGTTTCAAGGTCAGCCATTCTAGACCACTCAGACAACGTAATATTTCATATTTTTTATTACAACAGCCAAATAATAAAACGAATGAAAAAGTTCCACTATTTACAAGAATGCAATAGATATAGCGTAGCCTTAAAAACATAAATGATAAAACTTACCTGGTCACCTTGGTAAATCAAAGAAGCATTAGCTTTGACGCCTCTTAATCGTAGATTGAGAGTAAATTCAGAGGATGTTAGATTGTAAGGATGGAAGTAGAAGCGTGCCGTACTGTATGACGATGATTCAGTCCCCAAATTTATATTGGCAGTCTTTGTGGATGAAACCTAATGAAAACTGGACTACTTGACCCAATATAAGAAGTGAAAATATATATTTCTGACTAATGCCCCAAGATAGAGCTTTTAGATATGAGATTTTAGAGTTATCCATTCTTGGACAAACATAAGTCAGCCAACTCAGTGAACAATATATCGATCAATTTTACATGGGCAAAAACTTCGGATAAATTTCTATATACATGTAAATTTACCGATAACATTGAGTAACTTTTGTTTGAAGTTTAAAGATTTTCAATCGAGATTTTTATTCTTGAAACTAAAAATAAGATGCTTTCTAAAAAACTATTTCTGACTGATTCATTTGTTTGGATGCGTGTGCTCTTGGATAAAACTTGATTCATGATGTTTCAGTTATCCTTATATGTAAAGGATTGTAAGATTAAGAGGAGATCTAAGACAGCCTAACATTGAGCAAAAGATTACAACAAAATCTTTGGAAAAGTCTGCATATATTCTTGTTGAGTCACTGATCAAACGAAGTAATATATTGATCAATTTTACTTAAGCGAAAATTTTGGAGAAATTTTCATACACATATACGTATATATATATATATATATTATATATATAAAAATGTATATAATATATATATTATAATACATATCATATTATTATATTGTATATATTTTATAATATATATTAGATAATAAAATATACATGCATATTCTATTGTATAATATATAATAGAATATAGATATTATATAATAAAATACACATGTATATTATATAAAATATTCCACATGTATATTCACTAATCACATTGAGCAATTTTTGGTTTGATTTTTAAAATTTCAGCTTCACTTTTTACTCTTGAAACAAAAATTTTGCCATACACATATTCTGAAATAAATGAAAAAACTATTAAAATTAAACCAGAATAACATTACTTTTAGCTTATGAAAAAAAAGTTGTGTAAATCTTTGTGAATACAGTAATTTCACCTTTGAAGTATATTACAAATATTAAAAGACCTTAACAAGACAGATTAAGCAGAATTACAAGGCATGAAGAATGTTGAACCCTTAACCCTTCAAACCCTGGCCATTCTTGTCAATGCGTGTCAGTAACCCTGGGCAATTTGTCCAATGATCCGAAGTTTTTAAACTTTTATTAAATATATCTAAATATGCTCATAATACAATGATATTTGGTAAAACGCTAGTAAAAAGTCGGGCAACCCACTGCAAATGTCATCAAACAGAAAAAAACATTACTTCACCATAATTCGGACAAAAACTATAAAAGTTCGTACGATTTTAAAAACTCGTAAAATCATTTACAGTAGTACATATTCATCGAGCACATGTTCATCATCATTTCATGACTCAAAATATACTGGATAATTATAGTTAGTATCATAAAACTCTTCATTCGCATCACAATCATTTATGACCTACCAACAGACGAGTCGTATCGATTTTTTCGCGATATCGTTCTAATAAAATTTGCTATTTTAACAAAGGAAGTAGATAATGATATTTGAAAACTGTTAAAAATGGAAGGAAAACTTCTGGTCTAACGCCCTCTGCAAGAATTAACTAGATTGGTTTACGCTGTTACTTAGAAACAGCTTTGGTAAACAGAGCCATGTGAATGCCGGAATTCCGGTTGTTAGGGTCTCTGACACATCCTAAGCAATGCCAGAAAACCGGCTGTTAGGTTCAAAGGGTTATGACAAAAACAAGAAAGGTGCACCTATATTGTCTCACCCGATCTGGTAGAGCAGAATCATCGCCATCGTAGATTGCATATCTCACGCCTGATGGTTTATTTTCTATACCAGCACACATGGATTGATTCAAAGCTAAGGTTGTTTCACCTTTCCACCAGCTATCAGTATTAGCGGATGACACCTGACACGAGCCACTCAGTTCTGACAACGGCTGGCAGGTGCCGTCATGTATGCACCATCCGCATGACACATACTCTCTTGAACTTGGGTATGATGGTTGAGTGATATTTTTACTATGCACGACACAAGAGTAGCAGTCCATTAGGTCTACAATAAAATACCAGTTTATTATTTAATGATTTTAATTATTAAATTCTATATATTTTTTATGTTTTTTTACACCAATACCGCTTGAAGTTTTTGAGTGCTGAGCTAGTTTGAGAAGATTCAGTGTTTTTATTAGCGAATGTGCAAAAACATTAACATAGTTTTGTATGATACTTACTCAAATTCATTGGGTAAAGAAACTTAGAAACTTCAGCAACTTTTCTGTGCAAAAACTTTGTTATTACTCGCGCAACGCCTGACATTCATCTATTAGAAACTAAAGACAAGGCAATTAAATGACAAGTTTGTAACTTTGTTTTTTAAATAAACAAGAAGCTATGAAAGAAGCTCATATGTTAAAAATAGTCTATTCGTTTGGCCTTGGATGAACCTAAGCAGTAGACAAACTACTTGTCTTTTGCAGCAAGTAGCACTCTCATCAATATTTTAAAGGGAAAACGGGACATCGTTCGTAATCTTCCATTAGATCAAGATACTGGTAAGGCAGCTATGACACTACTGTTAATGCAGTAAGAAAAAAAGAGTTGCCTTCTCGTGTTAACTAGTTCACCAAACCATCTCCAAGGTTTGCATTTTTTGTAACCAATTAAACTGCGAAGCAATGTATGTTTTTGAACTGGGCGACATTTTTCAAAGAATTAATGTTGGGATCATGACATGACAGTCCTTTAACAAAATATCATTTGAAATAACTTTATATTCTTCTTTTTACTAGTTTTTTTGAAAACAATTTTGAGTTATACGTTGAAACAATTAACGATAATTCTGAACTTCCATTTTACTGGTCAACAAGTCAAGAAATGCCCAAAAAATTATTTAATAGATAGCCTTTGATTCAAAAATTGTCTTCACCTGAACAGACATCAGAACAAAGTGATAGCTGTTGGTTTTGACAGGTAATAGTTCTTGAAACACAACCAGAATGTGGTGGGATAGGACACCAACTGCACTCGGGATCAGCTGTACAACCCTCATGATGACTGTAGTTAGAACAAATGCTCTTTCCGTATAATGGATCATTCTAGAACAAGAGGTCAAAGAGAAATCAGAGACAGCTGCCAAGATGTTAGACTGAGTGACAATGAAAAGCAAAAAAACTACAACTTTATAACTACAGTCGAACATGGATAACTTTAAATTCACAGGACCGAGAGAAAGTGTTCGCGTTATCAGAGCGTTCAAGTTATCAGAGCACTGTCACAACTCCATGTATTTATTTATTAGTAGATACATGTACATATACCAACTATAATATAAATAGAAAGCATAAATGGCTTGTTTCAAATTAAATACTTCGAATGTAAAGTTTAAAACATTTTTATCAAAAAGTATAGAGATTTTTCGATCACTTGAGATTGGTTTGTTGTTTGAGGTGATGTTATAGCCAGGACGTTTTTTAGATTAAAATTGGCAAAACTTGATCGTTGTTAAAATACTCAGAAGAAAAGTCTTTTTTTTTAGCATTTTAACCAAGATCAAATTTGCCGATTTTTCTTGAAGTTTTTGCAAAGGTTACCCTCACTTTTCCTTGCTTCCGAAGGGCCATCGCTAAGCGGATGTTTGTTAAAATCAAATTTCACCAAACTTTAAGAAAAAGTAGTTGAGAAAAATATTTTGCCGATTGTGGTAATAACGACACCTATGAATTACGAAAAGTTGAGGTTTACCTCTATGGCATGGAATTAAGTGATTTTCTAAAGCGATAACAACCCTTTCGGTAGCCATTGGGCAAAAAACTGTTCGAGTTAACAGAGTTGAGGTCGAGTTATCTAAAGCAATTTATCATTATGTGGAAACGGACCAAAGAAACCGTTCGGGTTAACCATGTGTTCGAGCTATCCGAGGGCGAGTTATCCATGTTTGACTGTATATTGTTATTACATAAATTATATATTTGGCTTTTAAATCTATTTATATATATAAATCTTCAAGTTTGTCGTCTGTCATTTGGTCTGTCCAGATATAGCAATTAGTATCTTGTAATGAAATATCCATATTGCAGAAGATTTGATCTCAGAATCTCCATATCCAGGCGATAACCAAACCAAATAAGCTACGTGAGATGCAATGTATTCATTAGCAGATATGGGTCATTATCTAGGTTAAAATAGCATATCGACTCTACGTTACACACGCCGTCACTAAAGCTTGCTCTCACGGCTTTTATCAGTAAGTTTAGAAATACAAAGACTAGTTTACCCAAATTAGCCGTTGGGAATGTGCCAGGCTAATGGCAAGTGGCAGGCTAATGGCAGTGGCATTACCTGCCACTGTTTATAAGCTGTTTCTAATACCAGCGCAATGCCAAGCATTCATCTAGTCATATCTAACAAAATGCTTTTCATAATGTGTCCTTAAAAGCGTGATTTATACAGCCACACACGTCAAATTTTATTGAAACTGAATTGAAAACGACAGAACATGATTGCCATTAAAGCGCTGAGATCAAGCTAAAGTGTGATTATGAAGTCTATAATTGCAAAGACTGACAGAATAGAGACGTAAAGCTGCAGCTTAAACGCAATAGCCGGTATCAACTATAACAATGGCAACTAGTGATGTCATTATGTCATAGTTTTCCTCTGAGCATTTGAACCGCGATCAAATTTTGTCGATTTCAATCTTAATAATCCCAGCAGCCAAAGCACCTCAAACATCAAAAACAATTGCAGATGATAAAAATCACCCATACTTTCTGATAAAATCTATTAAAATTTTGTCCAAGTTCATCTTTAATAAGTCACCAATTTTCTATCAAGTGTTTTATTTATTTATTTTATTTTATCAAGTAAATATAGTCACCAAGTATAGATATTTTACTCTAATTTATGATTTAGTTTGTTGTTTTGGGTGATCTGAATGCCACGATGTTTTAAGATTAAATTTGGTAAAACTTAATTTGGGTTGAAAAAACTCAGAAAACTTTGAGGATTCTTTGACCTCTCGTAAGTTGAAGCCTTTTTTCAACTGGTGAAAATGTTATGAAAGAAAAAATATTACAAGTTTAAAAAACTCTCAATTTCATAAGTAAATTACTTAAAAGATTGGAACATACAAATTAGTCAAATCACTCAAGTCATGATAGAAACATGTTGATCCTTTTCAAAACAGTTTCAGACAATTACACCGAGACGCCTAACAAAATGCTTTAAAAGCAGAGAAGACGTTGAAGTTTTTCGCAAAAAACTGAAAGTATTAAAGTAAAACTTACTGTGCTGGTTGAAATGGATGGCAAGACTTGGTAAGACCAAATATCTCCCAACACAGTTCCTCTGAAACCGCCGACAACCAACAATAGATTGCCATTTACTACGACGGTGGCGTGTGAGTGCCGTCCTTTGCTGTCAAGTCTGTTCACTACAAATCGCAACAGAGATAACGAGCCCATCTCTGTTGACTCCCTTGGGCTAGTTTAATAATTCCAACTTATTAGATCTAACCCGGATAAACTACCAAATACTAAGATAGGAGCCTTCACCGCCTAGTGAACTATAAACTAGGCATGGAATAAATTTTATACAATAGCTTATTGGCGACAGTAGTATCAAACTCGCATGCAACGCCTATTCAGCTAATAACCTACTACTCAACAAAATGAGAGTATATAAGGAGTTATCTGCTCTTTAAATAATATTGATTGAAAACACTTTGAAGCTCGGGCCTGTGATAGTTTCACTTTGTTTTCAAACTTCCAATTTTTGGAAGTATGAAAATCATTAAAAATGTTTTTTCATTTAAAAATTTTGAATTTTAAAGACTTAAAAATCCAGGTTTACAAAATTTTGGTAAAATTTGAAAATTTCAAATTAAAAATGTTTTTAATTTAAGTTTTGAATTTTAAAAACTTAAAAATCCAGGATTACACAATTTTGGTAGCCTTGTTCGATTATGTTTACAATATAATTCTGAAGTTTCACGTGATTTGGATTATTAATTCTAAAGATATCCTCGAAATACTGAGGGCACTTCTAACTGACCAAGAAATGACAAAATGGTCGCTGACAGAGCATCAGTTTCTAATGCCATAATGATGGAAATTCTCGGTAATGAAGGATCAAAAATAGATATCATTTGAAAATTTTGTTTCCTTAGCAACAAGAGCTTTACACTAAAACTGTTTTTCTATTCATAACAAATACACACTCTATCAGACTTGGTGTTCGGCGATCGTTCTGTTTCTCCAGTTATCTCTAAAACAACACTTTTTTGAAAGAGTGAAAAAAAACTAGTTTTCAATTTGATTTCTGATTTTTAGGTTCTCCAAGCTTGGAGCTTCAAAAGGATATTCAGTTTAAAAAGAGTTGTGCTATCCTATGTACTTTTACAGTTTGTGGAAAGTTGTTAATGAAGGCTAGGGTCAGAGAACTTACTTGTATATACAAGATTAGTCTTCCAAGTTCAAATGAGTAAGCAATTCTTAATTTTATATGTAAATATAAAATTAAAAGTATATAAATATATTATATGTATATGTTATAATATATATATTAAAAAATATATATTATACATATAACATATATATTATATATATCAGTCGCTTATAATTGCTTGTACAGCAGTGCAAGAAAAAATAAAAATATAAACATAAAAATGAATGGTAGGTTCGGTCACTACAATCTACAATTCACTATCCCGATTTCTCCGGATCAAATTACCAATTTTAAAATCTTTTGTTCAACTCACTGAATAATTTCTGATTTTCGTTTCAATTTTTTGGCAGGTGACGAAGAAAAACATTTAGTTGATGAGTACTGACGCCAATAACAAGCTACTCATACATATATCTTATATCTATACATATATTTCTCAAAGTATGTCCGTGTGTCGTATGTTTGTCTGCATTCCGGCTATAGCTATTATTAGAATAACTGCAGCTGGACAACAATGCTGACGTAATGTCATGAAGTACCGTCATTAGAAGCCTAGCCTATTAAGCGGCTTAGTGGAATGTTCCATTGGCAATCTGCCAGGCTAATAGCTTGAAAGTTAGTTTTTTGACAAAATTTTAAAACCTTTACAGTTGTTTTTATTTTTCTCTCAATTTGTTTCAACTACACAAAACACTTCTCTCATGATATGTAGTTTGAAAGTTAGAATGGGAAATGTTGTTATATGTTAAATACAAAGCAATTTTCTGTTCAGACTTTTTTATTACTCGGGCAATGCCGGGTAGCACAGCTGGTACGTCTATATATATATATATATATATATATATATATATATATATATATATATATATATTTCTCAAAGTATGTCCGTATGTCTGCCTGCATTCCGGCTATAACTATTATTAGAATAACTGTAGCTGGACAACAATGCTGACAAAACGTCATGGAGTACCGACATTACATTAAAAGCCTCGCAGCTTACTGGAATTTTCCATTGGCAATGTGCCAGGCCAATAGCTTGAAAGTTACAGTTGTTTGACAAAGTTTCAAAACCCTTACAGTTGTTTTTATTTTTCTCTTAATTTATTTCAACTACACAAAATACTTCTCTCATGATATGCAGTTTGAAAGCTAGAATGGTAAATGTTGTTAGATGTTAAATACAAATCAATTTTCTATCCAGACTTTTTTATTACCTGTGCAACGCCAGGTAGCACAGCTAGTACTTATACATGTATATATATGGATGCAGTGGTATCTCAGTTTTTTTAATCGAGCTCCGAGCTGTTCAAGTTAGGAATCATTCGAGTACCAAGGTTCCACTGTAATTACGTAGTGATGCGTATAAGAAAAGATTTTTTTTAAATAAGCATAATAGCTATATCTGTAGTAAAAATTGTTTTCTTTATGAATCTTCCTCCACAAAAGTCTCAGATTTAGCGAAACAATGAATTGTCAAAAGCATAATTCTCAAGCTTTATGTACACTAGCTAGACATTAAAACCTTCATCACTCGATAAATTTCAAAAAACCTTGTTCAGCAAAATAAAAACGTGCCAAAAAATTCTCTGAGCTGCAATTTTAGCTTATTAAATTTGTAGACAATTGTTCAGTGATGACAACCTGCCATAGCGAGTCAAACAGTTTCTCTTTCTCATGGACAGCAAACTTGGTTTCGCTTCACATGGAAATATAAATTCCGCTACCTTTAGTGACATACTAAAAGCCAATAAAAAAACTGATGTATTTGAAAGCGTAGTGCATATCAATACTGTATGTAAGCTAAAGCGATCATTTGTGACGCAAACAGGTTTTCACAGAAACCTGCCAAAACCAAAGAGGAAATTGTCAGCTAGCATCAGATAGTCGATTAGATGTCCATCGTTATATAATTTTAAGTTAAGTTTTAAGTCGTTACTTATTAATACGTTAAGTTCCATACAGTGAGTGTAGGGACACCCTATATAATAATATAATAATTATCATATAATAATAATATAATAATTATTATATAATAATATAGTAATTTACACAATAATATTAAGTCGTTTCACAAGAACATTACTCCTAATTAAATTTTAAAGTTGTCTACCCATGATCAATTTAGAACAAGGCTCACACTTGGCTATAACCACACCTCCCACAAATAAAACAGTCAAAAATCCAGAGCTATCTCGCCATACCCTGAAGCCCGAGTGACTCATGCATCTCCTCGAGGTCGACCCATCTGTTACAGATGATGTGGTAAACATAGACATCGGCATTGATGCAAGGATCGTTGTTACTCTGACGAGATGATTGGCCACCATAAATGACCATGTAGTTGCCCATAATATCCGCAGTGTGTAAAGCGAGTGATTTTGGGGCAGACGAAAGCAGTAACGTCCAATGCTGCTTTTCGATGTCGAAGGAGTAGAGGTTAGAGCTGTAAAAGAGGTACAAAAACATAAATGCCCTGGTTGATATTCGGTAATTATATTAATATTTAATATTATTACTATAATATATCATAATATTAATAAAATATATTATAATATTTAATATTATAATATATTATATTATAATATTAATATATTATAATATTAATAAAATAAATTATATTAATATTATAATATTAATATAATATATTATATTAATATTTAATATTATAATATAAATATATTATAATAATATAATATATTATTATAATATATATAATAATATAATGATATTAATATTATAGCCAACAAAACAGAGAGTGGTGGCTAACCGTGATGAGTTCATGTCAGAACTCAGTAAATAATGGTTTTTACAACATTAAAATAGAAAAAAACTTGAACTCATCTCAGTGGTTTCCTTCATCGACAGTCGACTGCACCTGTTATTGCATGTTAACCTGTTAACAAATTCAACCAAGCAGTTACATAATCAGGTAAAACGCAGAGGGTGTCTCTCCTGAATCATTCATTGTTAACTAGAGAGTGCACTACTCGTTATTTGTGTTTCCATGGTTTCTGTATTTCAGACATTCTATGTTTAAACAAACTTATGGTACAAGAAATGAAAATATGGTTTATGATCTTGACCTGCAAAGTAAAATCTATTGTGGTTTTAAAATCGTCTTAAAAATTTATTGGTAACCTTATTAAAAGTCCTGCTGTATAACTAACTAGCTGGAAAAGAAGCTGTATTAAGCTGATATCAGAAAATAATAATAATTCACTTAACCAATCTATGAGAAGTTGTTTGCCCTTGGTAACATTGTATCAGTGATACAGTGAATATTGTTTCAGCGAGATGTTTCTAAGAAGTGTCTCCTTAAAGGTGATCATACACCATTGAAGTGATGCAAAAGACAATATCGATATAAAGATGAGGCTTCAAGCTTCAAGTTAAAATGATTTTTGTCTAGAGATATAGTAGATCAGTCTAGATATATAGTAGATCAGTCTAGAGATATAGTAGATCAGTCTAGATATATAGTAGATCAGTCTAGAGATATAGTAGATCAGTCTAGAGTTATAGTAGATCAGTCTAGAGATATAGTAGATCAGTCTAGAGATATAGTAGATCAGTCTAGAGATATAGTAGATCAGTCTGGAGATATAGTAGATCAGTCTAGAGATATAGTAGATCAGTCTAGAGATATAGTAGATCAGTCTAGAGATAAAGTAGATCAGTCTAGAGATATAGTAGATCAGTCTAGATATATAGTAGATCAGTCTAGAGATATAGTAGATCAGTCTAGAGATATAGTAGATCAGTCTAGAGATATAGTAGATCAGTCTAGAGATATAGTAGATCAGTCTAGAGATATAGTAGATCGGTCTAGAGATATAGTAGATCAGTCTAGAGATATGGTAGATCAGTCTAGAGATAAAGTAGATCAGTCTAGAGATATAGTAGATCAGTCTAGAGATATAGTAGATCAGTCTAGAGATATAGTAGATCAGTCTAGAGATATAGTAGATCAGTCTAGAGATAAAGTAGATCAGTCTAGAGATATAGTAGATCAGTGTAGAGATATAGTAGATCAGTCTAGAGATATAGTAGATCAGTCTAGAGATATAGTAGATCAGTCTAGGGATATAATAGTTGGAATGAGCTCCTTTATTAAAATGCTCCGACTCTAGCGGAAGTGTGATTATGACGTTTATTATAGTTGCCCGTTGGCAAAGAGGCTGACAGAATAGACGCAATAGCCGATACGAATTACGACAGAGACAGGCAGCCGCACAACTATTGACATCATTTGGGCATGTATTTTTCTTCTGAACATTTAAACTGAAATCATGTTTAGTTTTAATTTTAATTGTCATGTTTAATTTTGAAACATCTTGGCAGTAAGATCATCTCAAACATCAAAAACAATCGAAAATGATAAGAAAATACCGATATTTTTTAATAATAATTTTAATAAAAATTTAATTAAAATAAAATAAATTTTAATTTTTAATAATAAAATATACTAAAATGCTGTCTAAGTTCATCTTCAAAAAGGTCAAAACGGTGAGGATAAGGAATGTGCAGGTAAATGTTACTAAATGAGCAAAAGGTGAAATAAGTTCAGATATTTTTATGCATGACCTTTTATAAGACGTGCACTTATCCCGTCCATTGCAAGATGGCATCCTAGAGACGCGGATGAAGAGAGGGAAGAAAGATGGGCATGAATGAGAGATGGATATTAGAAAAAGAGAGTGTTGGAATGGACAGGGAAGGAGAAGGGAAGGAGAAGGGAAGGAGAAGGAAAAGATCAGTATGAGGGAGAAATAGACATGAAAGAGAGAGATGCAGATTAAAAAAGAGAAAGATAAACATGAGAGAGAATAGAATAGATGTGGAAATAGAGAGGAATAGATGTGAGAGGGAGAGATAAACATGCGAGAGAAAAAGGACATCACCAGAAAGGAGAGACACACCTGTGCTTAGAGAACCTCGAGGTGTCAGATGTGTGACCACCAAAGATAATCAACGAATTACTATCCTGATGATAGACTGTAGAGTGGCCAGCTAGTGAGTAGTACTTGCTGTTGCCACTGCGGATGATCACATCTTCCCACGAGCCTCCTATAAGTATATATAAAATTCGTGTAAAAACTATAGCAAAGCTATCATGAGAAATATTCAGGATCATGCACCCAGAACCTCACAACTCAAAACTTCAAAAACATAGAAACTAAAAAACTTAAAAAAAAACTGCAAATATTTTCTAGATAGTTGATACGTTATTACTTATAAAATAGACATTTTAAACTACAGTAGGTAAAAATAAAACTTTAAAGCTACCCTTCTTACAGAAGTTGAACCCGATCAAATTCGTCTACCACAGTCTATAATTATGTGGAAATATGGCAGACATACTCCGAACGATGCAAATGAGAGCATGACTCCAAATATACTGTAAAGAAGAGCATGATCTACTAACATACTGTAAAGGAGAGCATGACTCTGGACATACTGTAAAGGAGAGTACAATATACCAACATACTACAATAGAGAGCATGACTCCAAATATACTGTAACGTAGAGCATAATATACATGTACCAGCATACTGTAAAGAAAAGCATGCTATAACAACATACTGTAAAGAAGAGCATGATAGACCAACATACTGTAAAGGAGAGCATGACTCCACACATGCTGTGAAGGAGAGCATAATCTACTAACATACTGTAAAGGAGAGCATGACTCCAAACATACTGTAAAGGAGAGCATGATATACTAACATATTGTGAAAGAGAGCATGACTCCAAACGTAATGTAAAGCATGATAATTATACTAACATACTGTAAAGGAGAGAATGACTCCAAACATACTGTAATGGAGAGCATGACATATAACATACTGCAAAGGAGCATGACTCCAAACATACTGTAAAGGAGAGCATGACTCCAAATATACTGTAAAGGAGAGCTTGATAATTATAATAACATAGTGTAAAGGAGAGCATGACTACAACCATACTGTAAAGGAGAGCATGATATATGAACATACTGTAAAGGAGAGCATGACTCCAAACATACTGTAAATGAGAGCATGATATTCTAACATAAAGTGATGCATCAGGTGGTAAGTTTTTCACTGAGAAGAATCAGTGAAAAACTATTTACTAGTAGAAAAAAATTTACTAGGTCTACCTAGTAAACATTGCTCCCAGAGTGATTCTCAAGCTAGGTAAGATTATTAAAATTCACTCAAACCGGTTTGAACTGGTGTCTTGTCTGGTATCAGTTTTTTATTTATATGGAAATTTCAATTGCAAAAAAATTTCAAAGATGGAGTTATCAATTTTATCAAAACTGTACATTATATAGCAGTTTTGCATAGGCATTGAAGGGTGTAGAGTTATATAGTTTTAATAAACCTCAAACGTCAATGAAGCCAGTGATCTATAAACAAATATCATAGATTTACATAATAGACTATCTATGACAATAAAACCTGCAAAAGCACATCATTTTTATACAAACTGATGTTTGAACAATTGAAATTTTCGAGTTGAACTACTCCAAACAAAGTTATATCTATGACTTTCCTACTCAAATATTGACTGTTTGAAGAATAGAACTACAGTGCGCCCTCAGGATATGATTACCTTAAGACATACGATATTTTCACCTTCTGAAGTTGAACCTGATGATTTTTCCCCCTCGCCCTACAAATCTTATTTTATCATCTGAATTCAACAAAATTTTGACTAAAATTTGTCTAAAACTGACTAAAATTGACTAATGAAATTATTAGCAAGCACGATTCTAGCAGCTTTCAAAATTTATATAGTTTGAGACAGATAACGCTACAAGTAAGAAAAATACTAAACAATTCGCCATAATAAATACGGTGCAACTGACTTGAATGCGCTAAAAATGGCAACTCTGTGTGCAACTAAACTTTCGCAGTTAAAAAACAAATTGTTATCAATAAAAAATCAATTCGTAGCCATGGTGTACAAACGTAAAGAAACCAAAAATAATGCGATCCAGGCAATTGCATCGTATGTTTTATGTTGAATTGCGCTGGTACTTTTATTGTGTGTCGTGGTACAGGTATTGGACTCTACCAATTACGAAAGCTGCTAAAATCGCGCTTGCTAATAATTTGTTTAGCCAATTAAAAGCGTTTCGTGGACGATTTCGGTGCGCATGCACAGCACTGACGATTCTGTGAATTTCGGCTGAATAATTCTGTTTTTCGTTCACTTTGTGATTTCTGTCGAAACCAATGAAACAATCAGCATATGTGGCCGAACCTTTAGAATAGGCTGTTGATGCTTCATAGAGCGTATGAACACCTAATCCTACCTTCAAGTTCAAAATTCTTAACCCCAGTGCATCAGTTTTGCAGTTGCTATCAGTTATCAGTACACAACTGGATTCTGAAGGGCAAATGTGGGCCACTATTAGCAAAAATCATAAGATTTTTGAACATCTGTACCACATTTTTTTCATTATCATAATAATGATTTACATAGATGGAGTCGAGTCAAACCTCGGATGTAGCGGTAAGGGTGGAAACTGACCATTTAGGTCGAAACCAATTAAACAATCGACCGAACCTTCAGGCAGTACTGCTATAAAACCAACATGCAACAACTTGAGATTCACCACAAAACTGAATTAATAGAATAAAACCATTTGTGTTATTTTACAAACCAACTGCTAAAAAGGTAAAGAATTATTGTAATATCTAGTATTAAAATGTTATTAGTATTAAATATTATTATTAGTAAAATAGTATTAAAATAAATAATTATTATAATCTCTATTACAGTATTCTAACATTATTAAAATAGTATTATTAGTAAAATTGTAATAAAATAAAGAATTATTGTAATCTCTATTAAAGTATTATAATATTATTATTAAAAATAGTATTACTGGTCAAATAGTTTTAAATAAAGAATTATTATGTCTAGTATTAAAATCCCTATCAACCTATTGAAGCCCGAAAGAAAACTGTCTGACAAGAACTTACCAGGACCACTGAGAGTATCATATCTGATGATTGACTGAGAGAACTCCTGTTGGCTATTGAGACCCCCTACTATATAAAGGAATGTGTCGACAGATGTCAACGTGTGGTCTGTGAGGCTGTCTGGCAAATCGGGCAGTTGTGTCCAGCTCATTGTATCAAAACAGAACCTTCAACAGAAGCATTCCAAGAGTATTGGCACAAAACACACTACACCTTATTTCATTTTAATACTAGATGAATACCCACCATTGAACAGGTAATAAAATAATAACCTAATTAATTTAAGTGAGTAACCTCATAAGTTAGTAGTCTAAATTTTTACTGAAACAATAGCAGTGTTTGAAGCCAGCTTAATAATCATTACGTTACGCGTAATGATGAACTGTGCTAGTTAATAACCCCAAGCGCTTTTAGTTGGAGTATTTTAACTGATGTGATGAATATCATCCCAACATTCCTCCCTACTCGTCAGTTGAATGATTGTATTGTAGTGGTTTACATCACTAATCTTCAGACCTGGAGGTTCCGAGATCAAATCCTTTGCAAAACGGATTTTTCATTGCTAGATTTCAATCGCTTTAAATTATCACATGAACAGACAGAAAACAAACATTGAGATATATATGTAGTTAAAATTCACAATTTCTTTCCAGGTCTGATACTGTAGAAACTTGTCATATGAAATTTCCATGTTATAAAATGTCTTTTTGAAGAAATATCGCTCCAACTTAGAAAAGATGTTTCTAGATAAAAAAAGGCCAAAAAGAAAAGCCTTTCATATTTTAACCCGTTAGTCTCACTCATGTTTCATTTGCGAAAGTCAGTAAAAGGCAAATCTTTATTTTTGTACACGATGTTTTCTCTCAGCTGTCAACTGTTAGCAAAGCGAAGACTGCTGGCCTTATACTCCCAGTGGTCTTCGCTGGCCTTATACTCCCAGTGGTCTTCGCTGGCCTTATACTCCCAGCGGTCTTCGCTTAGCTTAAGTCGCCAATGCCAAAGGTAGTTTTTATGTTATTCATAGTTTTATCCGTTATTTCTCTGCTCATCCTTCTTCCCATGTGTACTTTTTATGCAGTATACTTGTTACAGGTTTCAACGATTATTTATAATTTATCCAAATATTATGTCCAAGTTTTGTGAGGAATTGAAACGAATTAGGCCATTTATATGCTTAAATCGTTTTTACTTATGAAATTTTCTACACATGAAACGGCTTCCAAAACGAATTAACTTTTTAAGTAAAGGTTCTACTGTGCTACCAACACACTACCAGTACAATATATAACACCAAAACATGATAAATTACGACGATTGCTAGGCAGCGTCGATCTGGTTGATAAAATTGTCTCACCTCCAGAATTGTCTGAGAAAACTCGTCAGGTTCCTGCCTCCAGCGATATACATGCAATCGTCCACCTGCGCAGCACCATGTTGGTATGAAGCCTGAGGCCATGGAGAACTTAAACTCACTCTGCAAAAGGAGAAACCAAGCCTTGTTAGCTCACATAACGTCGAAACGTCGATTTAACAATTGGCAAAATATGCTGATCGACAACACAAGCCGGAGACTAATGCAAGGTTACTCATAGCCAATCAACAATTAGAATGGTTTAGTGTGCCTCTCATCAGCTCTTCTTCAAAGGAGATCAGATTGTAGATTTGAAAAAAACTGAAACAAAAGAACCTTTCTATCAATTATGATAACAAAAAATGATCCCAAGCCAACCGAAGGCAGTTCATGTCTCTCCAGTTGTCAAGATACATTAGGCTCATTAAGGTGGAGTCGCCATCTTGCAATGCATCTGCTTGGATTGAACACATGGTGATTGTTCTCGGGGAACACAAAGATACACAGATGAATAGATCTACTCATCTTATTTATCCCGTCCTGAGCAGGTATTATGCACCCTGCTATGTTGAAGTCATATCAACTATGTATGAAGCTGTCCACACAATAGCCCAAATAAGTAGAAGTGAAAAAATGTATTTTATCAGTGTAGTTTAGCTAAAATTAATAAACATTAGTACAAGAACAAAATAAACAAAACGAATTATTTTTAATTAAAATTCGAACTTGTATTATCAAAACAATTATAAAGTACTGGTAATCTATAGATTTCAGAAAACATTGTCTACAACTATGGTGAAACAGTAAACCTGAACTCCTAGCAGAAATTCAAGTTGTCGTCGAGGAATATCCTACATCATTCATGAAGTCCAAACTAAAAGGCTTTGATTTAAGAAAAAAAGTTAAACTAATGCGACTGTTGATATGGAAAGTTTAGCATAATCTATTACATTATTACAGAAGAAGATAATTCCTTATCAAAACATACTTGTTAGACACGTAACTGCTGCCATAAACGTGCAGCCTCAGTTCCTTTAAAACCAACTGTTTGTCATATTTTCCAATTAATTTCACTCAACCAATGTCCCACATGTACCATGGTATGCAAAATCAACTGGACCCAACCTTAGCTGAAAAACTAAAATATTTCGTTTACAATATTGTTACTTCTTGTCAATTTAGTCAATAGCCACAAATGTTAAACGTTAAAAATCCTAATTTTGTCTTGATTTAAAATATAAAATCTAACAGCAGTAGAATTATGTTTATGAATGATTATGTAGAACAACTATGGCCAAATGGCGGATCTAGATCCGGATCTTTGTAGTCTTTTTGTGAATCTTACAAGTTGCCTGTCAAAAAAAAATTTCAAAAGATTTTTTGAAATTGTTTTTTAATAATTTGGTTTAAAAAAATTTGTAACTTTTTCTTAGATTTTTGTAAGTTCATTCTTTTCAGCAATGAATTTTGTAAAAAGAAATCATAGGACACGACTGACAAATATTCATCTTCATGAACTTTAAGAGTCGCTAGAAGTAGCAAAAAAACGTCTTTTGATAGTATGTGAAATCAAAGACCACTCATCATTTTCCTCACTGATATCAGACATATTTATCACAGCACATTCATTCACTAATTTATAATCAAATTATTTACATAAGCAAAAAATTTTCAAATCACGTTTGAAGCCTGGTTCTAAGATGTGCACAAATAATGGCATGTTTATGATTGGTAAACAATACAAATGGCCGCCATCAGCTTGTTGTGGATCTTCAATGCGTCAGATTTGGCTATAACGGATCATGGCCAAAATCATTTGGCCATCCCTGATGTAGACCAAACACTGAACATTTCATTTTTAATGGCTGAAGATAACAATTTGTACAGATATGATCACATCACATACATTTTTATTTGTTTCTTGCAAGTCATATAGTGTCACACAAAATAGTTGGCATGTTAATTCAGACCAAATTTGTAATATTTTTACATGTATACGACTCGAGTAACAAGTATATGACTTGAGTAACAATTATACGACTTGAGCAACAAGTATACGACTCGAGTAACAAGTATATGACTTGAGTAACAATTATACGACTTGAGCAACAAGTATACGACTCGAGTAACAAGTATATGACTTGAGTAACAATTATACGACTTGAGCAACAAGTATACGACTCGAGTAACGAGTATATGACTTGAGTAACGAGTATACCACTTGAGTAACAAGTATATGACTTGAGTAACGAGTATATGACTTGAGTAACGAGTATACGACTTTAGTAACGAGTATACGACTTGAGTAACGAGTATACGACTTGAGTAACGAGCATACGACTTGAGTAACGAGTATACGACTTGAGTAAGGAGTATATGACTTGAGTAACGAGTATACGACTTTAGTTACGAGTATACGACTTCAGTAACAAGTATATGACAATGAATGAAATTAGAAATGAGGATTTAAATTGTTGTAAATAAGAATTTTAGTTTTCCATTCCAACAAAAGGAGTCCAGTTTATTTCTCACACTGCTGTAACTACAAACTGTCTTTTTGGAACCACAAAATAATAATATTTACTACAATAAGAGCCTGGTCTGTTTATCTGACATCACGCTAGGATTAAAAAAACATTGCGCCCCTCCCCCACTTGCCATTATTATGGCACATTGCCAATGGGTAATTTGAGTAAACTTACTAATAAAAGCTAACTAATTGGTCTCACTGGAGAGCTAGCATAAAATTTCGTTGCATGCGTTCGAGAGCGGGAGCATATTTTCACCCACATAGCAACATATATTGCCCAAATAATCCATCAATCTCACGTAGCTAAATTGGTAAAGCATTTGCCTGGTGAATGGGAGGTTCCGAGATCAAATCTTCCTCGGTACGGATTCTTCTTTCCAATATTTACATTAAACGCATAAACACAGACTTTGAGATTTATATAGAAGTAGCAAAGTACTCACACTGTCCATCGACTCGTGTTGAGAGAGAAGCCGGTCAGCTGTTGACTGGTGCTATATAGATTGTAACCTCCAAACACCCAGACTGTTTCTGTGCTCTCCTCATATATAGCACTGTGTCCGGCTATCGGAGCAAACCCTACTCCTGCAGGAGCGAGCTCCTTCCATTCACCTTGGCTTGATGTTGGTCCTGATAGGTCAAGGTTACATGTCCTTCCAGCAAATCCTTGCTCACATTTACAGTATTTCTTGGCTGTAACAGAAATTATGCGTTCTACATTTTCTATTTTATATTCAAAATGCCATATTTTGTCACGTGCACCCTCTAGAGAGTGCGTAAAGAATTCGAAAACCTTTTTGATAGTCTAGTTCAAAGACTCAGTGTTACACATAATAAAAATTGAATACCAAGTTCATACATTATATATACTAGTACCCTGGCAGTTTGACGCGCCGTAAAAAATTGTCGCAATCTGAGATCTGCATGAAAATTGCGAAGTATAAAGTACAAAATTATATATCATATTTATTAAAATTATTTAAATTATATTTAAGAAAGAAAATACCCTGTTTAGTACTTATAAAAATCTTTATTATAGTGAGACTGTGAGAGCCGTGTTCATCTGTTTATCCATCTGCCCAAAGCCGTGGTTGAAGATAGCACAAAAAAGGATTGCCCCATATGGGATTCAAACTCCTGACATAAAGCTTCCTAGCCAGACATTCTAACAACTGCACCACACAGCGACTGCTCACTTGGTCTCTCCGAATAATTGTACATATGGTTATTACACTTGACAACTTACACTCTCTCATGGCACACCGAACTGACAGGGTACTTACTAGGGTTGGGCCGGTATTTAATTTAGTGCCGGAGAGGATATCCTTGCACATTTTTATCGGTTTTCCCGGTGTCGGTATCCTAGGTATTTACCATCTTCGGTATCCGTTGCCAACTAAGAAAGTTCGGTATTGTCGGTATTGTAGTTCGGTATATGGTTTTCAGTGTGTGTTTAACTTCAGCTTACCTACTGCCCATTTTTATATAACGCAGGTAGGGGGATAAATCAAACATAAAACGTATAAATATATCAAACGTATCAAATATCAAACGAGGGTTTTATCAAATATAAAACGTAATGTACGTTCTATATTTGATAAAATATAAAACGTATATTACGTTTTAAATTTTATCAATGTAAGGCGTAATGTAATACTAGATACCTATATACAAGCGTGGTAATGTTCGTTGAAGAAAGAGTTATAATATAATTCGCATGTGTTGTGTTTTTAGAATGCCTGAGAAAAAATGTTGTGATTGCCAATGTGCGCTGAGCGACTCTTTTTGATTAGCGTGTGCTTCAAAGATGCGTTTTTGCTATTAACCATAACATCAATTGACGCGCGATTTTTTTTTTCATTTTTCTCATTCCGTTACATAGGGTTGTGGGCGAGATGTCAAATGAGCTCTTTCATAAGCAGCTCATTGTGCGGGAGATTCTCCTGCGCACACGTCGCTGGTAATGCTGTAGCCTGTAAAATACAAAAATCTTTCCGGATAACCAATTACCGATAGGCTTTCACGGATAAATACCGATCATATCAAACCGGTCGCGGATAACTAGCTGTTACTGAAAATGATTGGTTTTCGAGATACCGATAATCACTCGGTGTCGGTAAAAGCGGATAACTCCTTACCGGCCCAACACTAGTACTTACTAGTTGATACATATTACGATTGTAAGCCAGACCAGACTGATCAACTTACATCACTACATCACTACATCACGCATTGAGACCAGATCATGATGATGGTCAGCCAAAAGCATTCCACAAGGTGTGAAAGCAATTAAATTTAATTGCTACCCTACTGGAAGCAATTTCACGAAATAAAACTTAGGCAATCTGTGGCCTATAAATGCCCACCTGGAGCACAGCATAAATGTATAGTTACACATCAAAGTATCTCGTTCCTTGATACAATTTTCACACATTTCATGCACTAACATCCTGGATGACAAAACGCTGGAGCAAAAAAATGCAAACTTTATAGATAAGCAGGTGGGCCATGTTCCAATTTGTCATAAAGTACTATTGGTAATTATCCCCTCATCGACATATTCCATTTTGTTATAATGAATTATGTCATTCATTGATGGTTCACCCATGTTTTATTATTAAACATCTATATATCCTGTTTGTATACAAAATAATGTAGTTTCACAAACGTTTTTGTTAGTTTTGATGTCATATTGGGTGAAACCATGATTGCATTGGGTGGTACCTTTACTCTTGCAAAGTTTATTAGCGAAAGCATTTAGGCATCAAATTAGGTTGCGTAATATAATTGGGTTAAAGTTTTTTGCTAAGTTTGATGTTATATTGGGTGAAAAGATGTTTGCATTGTGTGTTAACTTCACTCTTGCAGAGTTCATAAGGGAAAGAATTCAACAACAAATGAGCTTGTGTAATCCAATTGGATTAGAGATTGTTTTGAGGTCTATTAAATCAACTATCAGTGATTTCAGGCTAAAAGCTTGAGAACTGGATAAGATTCGATCAACGAGTGTCAGTATGATATGTCTCTTGAGCAGCTATCAAATAACTAGCAGATCTACAAAGTTCGCATTCTTACACAATCCCTAATATTTTTGTAGTTATTTTAATAATTTATACATTTATTTTCAAAATACATTTCCAAACTAAGTGGGAGTGTTGTTTAATATTGATCTAATTTGAAGAATTGTGCGCATAAACCTGCCGTAAGACCTTTATTTGACCACCATGGTGCTCTATTTTTCAACCCTTCCTTTACCATGGCGCTTTATTAGAAGTGACATTCAAATAAAGGGTGGCATTGTATTTTTCAAACACTTTGCCAGAATGTTGAGAAAATAAATTTAGCTCTTTCAAGGGCGAATCGGATGTCGCCTATATTTTAAATTCTCCTTCCGGTGGTGCGATATTAACCCTTTTGGATGCAAGAAACTTGCTAACCTACCTCTAACTTGTAGCTCTCTAAATAAATATGCACGAGGGAAAGTGATCTCTCTATCAGTTGTTATCTATTGTTTGCAATTAACCTATGATGACCTTACAGCATCGTATGCATTGCCATCTGAAAAACATTTGGCGATTTGTTGAAGCATTGCAATTTGTTGAAGCATTAAAGCTTTTTAATTCATTTTAAATTTGAAAGCATATTTTCATTTCATAACGATATTTAATACAGTTGCAGAAAAACTCATTGCAATCATCGATATGTTTGCTACAGTTTGCAGTCAAAACTGGCTTTTTATGTGCAATAGAACAGGAGTTATGAGCGTCGATTCAACGTAAGCTGAGTTCAGATTACCACAATCGTGCTATCAAATAATATGCGACAAATCTGCAAATTTATGTTTTATAATAATCTATCAAACGCTACAAAAACATATATTTAAAAATGAGTAACATAAACAAACCCTAATTACAATGCATGTAAAAAAGTTAACATCTTCGAAACGAAAATATTTGCATCGCTTGCTCGACAGGTTGCATTCTGATTGTTGCTTTCGCATGGAACCATTTTATCATCTTCTAGCTGTTCCATACCTTCCACAGTGTCTGCTGACGTGAACTCTTCTTCCGCACTGTTGAACTAATTGATATTAGCGTTTAAACAGTTTTTAGCAGAGCAAAACTTTTAGGCATCGCCATCTGAAAAACTTTATTAATTAGATCATTTAATTATTTATTAATTAATTGTTTTTACAAATTATATCATTTAGCAGGGTGCGCGCTTAGAAAAATTCGTCCACAACATCGTAATTTATAAAACATTTTTCACATACGTAAATATATCGAGATTGAGAAAACAATGAACTACTATCCTTCGTTTTTTCGTGATGTCATTCTATCATCGTCTGCCATCTTTATGGACAACTTTGATCGTTAAAAACACGAAGCTTATGCAATTAATTATTGCAAACAATGCTTTTGTTTGCAAATTTTTTATTTTAGTATCAAAACAACACCGAAAAATACTATTAATCAAGAGAATGATGATCGTTTTCTACAAAGATGGCGGCATTTTCATGGACGAGCGCATGTGCAAACAGGGTGATGACGTGAAAAAACGATGGATTAGCCTAATACAGCTACTAATAATTTCTATGGTCTTGCAATCAAAGTTTTCAACAACAAAACCTAAAGACTTGGAGTTTAGAAAGGGACTTTGGTATGGACAGAATCAACAAACAAATTAATTGTTAAATTGATGTAATCAAATCATAGTTAATACAGTTTTGTGGACACTTTTCTACTGATCACTTGCTATTATTAACACCTGCCATTCTGGGTTCAAAAAGATTAACAAAGTCAAATAGTGGTGGTCAAATAGAAGTGACATTCAAGTAAAAGTGGTGTTCAATTTAAAGAGTGGCGCTCGAATTTTCAACCCTTTCAGGGCAGTGTCACTCTAATAGAGGTGGCGTTCAAATAAAATAGTAAACAGTATTTTTATTTTGGTATTTTGGAGATGTCTACTACTGACATGTCTTTTGCATTCTTATGTCTGAGGGAAATAAAAAACTTCACTTCCTGTTCCTGCATAAATCTGTTATAGCTTATTAATATAGTTATTCTCAGCTAAATGAAAGTAATCCTAGACTAGAAATTCCTCTGCCATACAGCCCACGACCAAAGTGAAAATGGAAAAAGAAAGGGTACTGCCAGTTGAGAAATGCAATATTAGCAGTCAAATGGCACTGCAGTGCAATAGGAGAACTGCAATGGTAGCTGCATCGGTAGCTGTAATGTACTGGGCGTTATTATGTACAACAAACGGCAATAATGAAAGGAAAAGATTGTATGTTTATATCTCTCCCCTGCAATACGAAAAATGCAATATTAGAAGTAAAATGGCAAGCTGCTGTGTAATATACATATACATGGTCATAGCAACCAATATCAAGAAGTGGTGATATTTATCTAGATTTTTGTATTTATATCTAAAAAAGTATGCTGAATTTAAAAATCTAAACAGATTTTAGTAGGTTGTCATAGAAATAGCTGTACATCTATAAGAAAATGTAGGCATATTACTTAATTTTGCAGATATTAAAAACGGCTTGGCAGTACCGCGATATTAGGCACAGCCGCAGTATCATCAACAAAATCTTTAAAAAAATAATAACAGTAACATATTGCACACTATCGGTCACTATATACTTCGATTTTGTAAATTTGAATTATTATTCTTATAACTAAATCTTATAATAATCTTATAAAATCGAATAATTATTCTTACAATTAAATATTGTAATAATCTTACAAGAACCGTTAGAAAAATATCATCGTCATTTCCTTTACTTTCACTGCTTTGAACATCAGTTGGAATACCAAAATACTTATAAGACATTATAAGTGTCCAAAATGTCAGTCCGGTAGAATCGGCAAAAAAGAAACAATTACTTTTCAGTACAAGTTTCTACATTAATTACAGAAACCTTCGGCAATTGGACAATGCCATAGACTGGTGAAATGTGAACGGTTTTCTCGTGAAATGCGCACGACTTAATGGTTCTACTCTATGTCGCACGGCCTTATCGGCGTTTCATTGGCCGGTCTTAATTTTGATTAAAAAATGTTTGTCAAGTTTTAATGGTGATTTTAAGCCAAATTAATCTGTCTATTTATGTACATGTATAATCCGATCAGATGGGTTAGTTTTAGGGTATTGCGACAGTTTTTCAAAGACTTGGTAACATATTCAAATAGGTTTATATATGTGTTTTGTATCATTATTATACTTGAACGACTTTACACAAAAATGGTTAAATTTTTTGATGGGATTCCGGTACAATGGTTTGGTAATGGCCGTTGATGGATAATTTTTTCGGGAGTTGTGTGCGCACATGCATTTATCATAAAGCTCCCAAATTATAGCTTCGCTTGTGTTTGGTCGTGGGATAACATACACTTGCACATTTATGACATAGTTTATGGCTACTTCCAGTAGCAATAGCAAAGGTTTTAAACAACTCACCATCAATTTCATCTCTGTAGCAGGTGCCTTTCTCTGAGCAACCACTGGCGGTAGAGCATTCTGCTATGTCACATCCGACACCGGCTAAGCCATCTCGACACACACAGGCCTTTGATGAACAAGGTGAACAACCTGTAAACGAACGTCATAGATTGTAGACATTGGTCAACAGGTGAGCTGTCAAAAAGGTCACCATATCCTAATAGGATGTCAGCAAAAATTGAGAAAATCTAAAAAATTGAGAAATTTTCCAATTAACTATTTTATATATGAAAGTTATTATTAACTGTTGAGACAAATTGAGGCCTCAATTATGTTATCATTGATACATAACTGTCATCGTTAATAAAACAGTAGTTAACAAATATAACATCGTTACCATGTACCATATATATATAACCCAACTTAGTATAACAAAACAGAATAGCTGCCCTGATGCTTTGCTATCACAAATCATCGCTTATACACTTTACAATACAAATATTCTCAATATCCTTAAATAATGGTCCTGGAAAATCCAGCAAAGACTCTATGACCTCATTTGACTAAGGCCAAATACCATTGGACGACCTATTTGTCAACACAAAGCACAGTTTAGTAACATCAGATATTTCTGATAACTATATTTCTAAATTGAAGAATGAGAGTCTGCCTGTGGGTCGAACTTCGAAAACGATAGCGATTTTTGCAGCCAGAATTATTCTCCTATCAAAAATATTAAAAATGGGTACTATGCATATAATTATTCCTAACTGCCACAAATTGACTGATTGGCCCAGGTGTTAGACCGTTGGTATAAGGCACTGACAGTCACGAGTTTGAATCCCGTATGGTGTAATCTTTTTACCAAACACCAGGGATTATTTGGAGAGGCACGACTCTTAGTATAGTAAAGATAACAACACGGAATCGCAACTCCTAACATTTATAATCGGTGTAGCTTTAACTAATTCGCATGGCTTGCCTAAAATTTAAAAGTGGCTCATGCCTTGTGATGTTTTGAACTACAGTTTTGGCCAATCAGAGTCAATACAGCCTCAATTCTTTCCTACAATAAACAGGCGTGTAGATCCGTCTGAAGCCACAGTTGAAGTTGGAAAAAAATTGCATCACAAATGATTTACACTCTGGCATTCAGTTTAACAGCCAGGCGCGCTACTATCTTCTCCTCTTAATCACCTTGCCACACTTCGGAATAATTGTGCAGCTACTTATTACATATGATGAGCTGTCACTGCGCACCAGACAGCCAGGGTACTACAGAGTATCCATACAATGATAGCGTAGTGACACACTCCCGTATGGCGCTGCAATGCCATTATGGAAACAGCTGCAACGCTCTTATTCTGTCATAAGTCAGTGTCGCTGTTTAGAACCAAAACACCCTTCTTTTTGTCCCAAAACACTTGTCTTTTCACCCAAAACGCCACTCAATTTTGTCATGGAAACGACCTTAGCAGCCAATGACGCCACACTTTTTCATGCACCGTTTCCTGTTGCTTCATTTGCCGGCATATGACTTAACATGAGGCGTCGCACAGCCATCTCCTTACTGTTGCGACCTACTATATTACGGCTGTACTATAGCACCCTATGAACACATGATCTGCTTGTCAACCCAACTGAAAGCCGGGAGTTTGAACTCCATACGACGTCATATTTTTTACTTTTAATCTTTCACTGGCGCACTATCGCTGCATGGAAACTTACCATAAAAAGTAACAACAGAATTCAGGCTACACAGTTAGAGAGCCAACTTACCGTTCTTGCATTCCGTTAGTGTGTAAGAGAGCTTGAAATTGCCACCCTCCGGTTTATAATTGAGATCAGAGTAGAAATGCAGCAGGACCTATATATGAAAAACAAAGTTTGATCAATTCATTTGAAAAATAAATTTGTTCGCTGCCGTCTGTCAGCGAGAATAATACTGCATTTTCATGAAAATATGCTGGATGTGCAATAGGATAAAGATATGCTTCTGTTTACACCATAGATATAATTATGTCTGATCAATCTGTAATTTTACAAGCGATAAACTTGCTGCTATTTTTAAGCTTACGTCGTTTTAAGGAATAATCTTCTCCTGTAATAACTTTTGCTCTCCTTTCCATGCCAACATTCGCACCCATTTTATTTTTTTGTATAATTAGAGAATTTAAGTTTAGACTTCAAAAGTAGGCCTATTAAATAAATTACTTGTTAACAAATTAAATGCGCGACTATGTATACTAAACTCTAAACATTTCATTTTGTTAATAATTGATACATGTAAATGACTTGAAAAAGTAAATAAAAATGTATGTGCTGTGATCATATTTTGCTGTGAAAATATTCTCATTTACAATATTATTTCTCATTTTGGATTAAGTTTTTAGCCATAAATTATATATTAAATTATTCATCATTTTTTTCTGGTTTCAAATATGCGTATTTCAAGTCATATACATGTATATAGTTTAAAATAATCCAAGAAATGCATGAGCTGTGTTCATACCTGTACAGATTGTTACCTTTAACCATTATACAAATTAAATGTTTAGAAGTTAGTCTACATAAACGTCTAAAAACACCATTTTAAAGCTGTTTAGTTTACATATTTGAAATCGTGACAAGATAATGATTAATTTAATATATAATTTATGGTTATTGATTAGGTTCACAATGAGTAACAATGTTATATATGAGAATTTTAGTTTTCTAAAAAACGGTTCCAGTTTTTTCTCAAATCATTGTTAAATGAAGCTTCAGTTAAAGGCTGACTTGTAACAAAATTTACATTACAGTTATTTGGTATCAAAAAATTCACCATATCTTACTCTGTTGTGTTGTAAGTGCAAAATATGTGGAAATGTGATTACAAGCTCTTAAAAGCTGAAAAACGAAACGCCGCCGTAGATTGGTATCTCTTTATTTCTCTGACGTAGTCATGACAATTTGGTTATCGTCTTGTCACGTGATGTTCTCCCGTGAATTGAAAGGCCAATAAAAAGCTCAATATAAAACTTATCGTAACACTAGTTTATGACAAACACTTCGGGTTTTACCGAAGACCCTGTATCAAATATAGATGCTCGCTACTTTACAGTTTTGTTTCGGTTTGGTCTAATCAGCAAGTCGTAATCTGATCATGTGACCCAATACTTCGCAAATAATTTCTGCAGCACTTTTCGATTATCACAAGTGACCAACAGGTTCGTCATGATTATCAGACAATGACATGTACTACTTCAAGCTAAGGCTAAAAAATTAAATGAATTTTTATGGTAAGTTATAGGATATCACTGCTAAAAGTGACAGCATTACGATGACGATAAAACAGACGCGTAAGAACAATAGACATGGTTTTATTGAATGCGTGAAGTATATTTGTGAAAATATTTCGACGAATAAGGTTGCTTGAAAGTGTAAACAGAAACCATTTCTCACAACTACGTCCCATTTGAGCCATTTTGGAAAGAGAATCCAAACTACGGCGGTCTCGTGTGGCTGCGATTTTCTGTTCGTTTTTGAGCTTTTAAGAGCTTGTTATCACCTTTCCACATATTTTGCACTTACAACACAACAGAGTAAAACAAGGTGAATCTTTTCATATCAAATAACTGTAATGTGAATTTTGTTGCAAGTCAACCTTTAAGAGAACACCTACCTAAAATGACATGCTTCATGCTAAAACATGTACAGTGTTACACTTTGAAATGCACTCTGCATATTCTATTAGCCACACATAGCAATATGTCATGATGCTCCTTCTGACATACACGGCGCTTTCATGCTTCAAATGAGTTTGGAGTTGCTTTCACTTTGAATCATAGAAATGCTAAAATCTGAACATATTTGACGACATTTCCATTCACTGAATTTGTGCAAAGACATTTACTGTGGGAGTACTTCGAGGTCACCGAAAGGTTCATTGCTGATGGATCCAAATCAATAATAGTCAGCTAAGCTCTCCACCGATGGAGGTAAAAGAGTTTCAGCAAACAACCAAACCAATTTTAGCACGCAACAACGTCTGCTGTCCAACATTCGTTGGCAGCGGACAACTCTAAGCCCATTCAAAGCATGGAAACACGATGATACAGAATCACAACTAGATCCATGAACAAAACTAAGAGGTTTAGAAGCAAGCCAGCATGATTTATATCTAGGATTTACTAACATAAAAAATTGCTATTTGGAATAACAATTAATAGCTAGCCCCTTATCTTGACCACATCAATGATCATTGCAAAGGTATGTTGCAATTATAATTGGTCTTATATGCCTCTTTTTTAGATGAAAAACAAATTAACCAAAAACCTAACTATAAAATGTAACAGTAAAAAGTGTCAACTAAAATCATAACCAACTCATAGCTCACTGAGGCTGAGGCCATTTTTATTTTATTAACCATCAGTAATTGATGAGAGAATGGAGACAAATCCCTTTTGTGACAGTACACGCAGTTCAAGCATATGATGATTCCAGTATGGGCAATCTTTCGTACTAAATTATTAATGAAAAATTTTGGTTTGACTTTTTGGTGAGAGTAATGCTATTTCCTTGGCTTGCCTATTTATTAGGTAGCGAAAGATGGATAATCACATTAAATTGTGGAGATACACCTACGCTACGAATGGGGAACTTTAAATATGGGGAACTTTAAATAAGGGCAAACAATTCCAGAAATATGTAAATCGACCTCAAGCAGATCATTCATCATGAACTTTTTTGTAAATAAAAGAAAGGCGCTGAATATTAAAAAAGTCAAAAAAATTTAATTTAAAACTGTTCACTTACCGAACCGGATTGCGCACTGATGGCATCAGGAAGGGTGGCCCCGCTATACACTCCCAGAAGAGGACTGGAGAAAGAGTCCCCGTCATATATATATAAGTAATCATAATCGCACTCTGTTAAGAATGATTCGAAGTGAATGTTTACGTATTTGGAAGCATCACCTGTAACATAAACCATGAATTACACATGAAATAACATAGAATATTCTCCGTGTCCAATTAGCTCGGCTGGTGAAAGCAGTGAAGTTGAGCATTTAAGCCAGGGATTCCCAATTGAGGGGTGCGAGCTGTTGTTCGCAGGGATGAGGAAAAGGGGACGGGGAAAGGTGGAAGAAAGGGGATGAAGAAGAGGCGGTTAGGGACGGTGTGCACAAATCAATCTAAAAATCAAGAAAGTGTATGTGTCATCTCAACAACTTGCGTAGGTGAATCCGTACATAAAAATAATTATCGTCCGCCATCAACCCTTGAAATGATCTGGGCATTTCACTTACCCACAAAAAACACTTTTCGATCAAATATTAGCAGCAAAGCAAGGAAAGCCAAAGGTCATAAAGTGAATTGTTTATCTCTATAAGTTGATGCTGTGTGAAAACGTTCAACTCCTCTTAGAATGAACTTTAACTAACATATTGTTTTCATATATTTCGAATGTCTGCTTCTCATTGATTTGTGTTTTTGATTTCATTCAAAACAAGGGCACGAGATTGCCCTTTGTCACTCATGGGGGATTTGACAATAAAAACGGAAAGGGAAGCGCTGGATTAAACAGATGTCCTTCATGATTGTTCAGCAAATCACACAAGTCAGCAAAGGTTTTGGTAAAAAAGTGATGGATGAAAATAAAAACAGAAAGTAGAAGGTTTTTAGCAGTATATCTTCTTCTGAGTGACTAGGGTTTAAGCGACTCTGTCTCTCAAATGTGATCTACACGGGTTCACCCCGTACATCACACGGATTTTCTATTACAGTAACCGACAAAAAGTGAGCGATTTAGGATCATGTAAGAAATATCCTGTACCTTTAAAACCGAAACTCGAAAAGACCGTATATATAATTTTAGTTTACTGTCTCCTGTTACTGTCTCTTTGCTGTCACCAAACTGATACAATTGCCAAAATGTAAAAAAAGTTACTAATGGAAATAAAGCACAAAAATAGGTCAATTGCTCAATGTCCAATCAACCAATGAATTCTCATGTTTTTAGGAGTTGATATTTCTTCTATGAATAATTGGCAGCAGGTATCACGGCAATCAAAAATGATTGTAGATTTTTATAAGAATTTACCAAATTTTATGAGGTTTACTCGATTCTAATTCTAAAACCGACACAGGCTCGCGAACTAAAGAGCTGCTAAGTGCGTTTTAACCAGTAATCAACCGCTCACAGTTGTTTATCCTGATCAATCTTTCGTTTTTCGTGACGTCATTCTATCGTTGTCTTCCATCTTTATGGACAACTTTTATCGTTAAAAACACGAAGCTTCTGCAATTAATTATTGCAAACAATGCTTTTGTTTGCAAATTTTTTATTCTAGTATTAAAACAACACCGAAAAATACTATTATTCAAGAATGACGATCGTTTTCTACAAAGATGGCGGCTTTTTTGTGAACGAGCGCATGTGCAAACAGGGCGATGACGTCAAAAAAAATGATGGATAAGTGACTCTATTTTGAGGTTATTTAAACTTGACAATAATCGCTATTAATTAATTTGACTTCATTTTTGTGTGTGTTTGTTAGTGCTCTTATATATACTACACATTTCAATTTTTAACTTGGCGATTTTGTCCAAACTTCCTATGCATACGCTCTAAGCCTTCTGCCAGGTTCTTTCAGAACTCTGCCTGGTTCCTGAGAATCAGCCTCATAAACACCCACTCGCCGACTCTCCTGCCACTTGTTTGTTAGACCGCGTAAACGCAATGCATCGCCACATTTGGGTCGATTCCATCCAAACTTCCCACACACATATATGCTTCGTGCCTTTCGCCATGTTGCCAAAAAGCTTTAGTTTTAAAACTCCATCTGGTTCTTGAGAACCAGCCTTTTAAACACTCATGCAGGAAGTCTGATGCGATGAAAAAAATCCCAGGCATCGCCAGGCTCACGGTTAATTTGAATAAGTTGTTTACACTTTTTACATCAAACTAGTAGGCTAGCAGTCCCATAAGTGATCATCATGTTTGAGTATGTGCACAATTATTCCATGACGTTGCAAGGTAACCCACTGACGCAGTCGCTAGTATGCTTGAATGCAAACCTGGGTTCAATTCTTGTGCATTTTTTTTCCGTATGGCTCCTAGCGTGACAACGGACATACCACGATCGAAAGGTCTATGCGCACTATCGCTCACATCGACTATTAACTGTGCAGTGGACTGTGACGATAGGCTGCTATGATGTCATTTGATGAGCAGCCAACGACGATGCGATGGACTTTCAACATGTTCCACTTTGACACCGATGATCACAACTATTAGCATCTTGATTGGCTGTTTGTTGACAGCTTCAGATCCAATTTCAACAGTTGTGAAGATTGGTGTCAATTCATATTCACAAGCGTGGTGAAGAACTACGCTCGTGATGAATTACATAATCAGATAATTAAAAGATAACAAAAGGACCTGCGATGTCACTGATGCAAATTTCTAATTGGTTGTTGGTTAGTGGTCACCTACTAACAGTTAATCACTCATAGAGTGTACACATTATCATTGGTGATGACTGATGACATCAAAACTGCTACTTGTTGCGGCCCATCAGACGGCTATATATTGATTTGAGTGATAGTGTACATGTGCCTTCACTATGGTGCAGATTTAAGACAGACTTTCTTTTATCACTAACTTATACTACTGGTCTTGATCACAATAAACAGTCTTGATACTAGCTTGATACTTTCCACGCATCAAGGACTGATATGAAAGACATAGAAATGCAATCATTACTTAAAACCTGGCTCACATTGGACACTTTGCAACCGACCATTACCATCGTGATTCAAGTTGACAAAGGGAAATGAAACAGTTTAACCGAAACAAAAGATTCTCTGTTTCGTCTATTTCCCAACACACTCCACCAGTTTCCAGTCACATTTGCGTCTGAGCGGGAACCAATGTGAATTTAGAGATGAATCAAATGTGTAAACTAACCTTTGATAAGCCACTGACAATACAAGTTTTCTCCATAGTCATCACTAGCTAGAACAATCTCTCCAGCAGACGATGTGAGTATCTCCCTTTTTGGGCAGTTGGCAGCCACCCACAAAAACCAGCTTTGAAAAATTGCTAGCTGCAAAAAGACAGAGGTTATGTAACTAGAGACATAAGCTGAAAAACTAATATTTGTTCTGACAATAACACAATATTATGTTATGTTTGCTAAACAATTATTTACAATAAATAGTTATGTCCACATTGAGAAGTTTCTTGGGAGACATGATCAAAGCAAGCACACACACGCGTTATATAGCAACAGTTTTGTATCGATCATATAGGCAACCAAATTGGAATCAACCTAAGGAATTTGCGTAACTAGAATATCTATCAAGACATAGACTGAGGGTGTTTCTGATTAACCACTTGTATAAAAATACATTCGTTCAGCGAATACAATTTCATATACTTGGAGTTATCCTCTCCATATTACCTTCCGCAATTGACAATTGACGCAGTAATGACTCTTATCAACGTTCTATAGCATTAATTTTCTATTTTATCGATAATGCGAGCAACCAGATTGCAAATAATCCAAAAGAATTGCGCAACCAGAGATTAGGTGTCAATGGATCCAATTGTTGTTACAACTAAACACAATAACTTCTGTTTGACAAAATTAGTAACTAACCAGACATTGAATCTACAAATAGGCTGATGGTGTTTCTGAACTCCTATTGGTATAAACAATTCTACCGGTCAATAAGGTAAGCGTTAGGGTATAGGGTATCAATAGGTATACAGTTCAGCGATTTGCTGATATCTGATAGTTCAATAGCATAAGTGATAAATTACGTTTCGAGCAATTCAAGTTCTGTGTTTTCTGTAGGATGAAAGTTGTTCAGCTCAGAAGTAAATAAATTTTTCTACTTACAATTTTAAAAAATTAATTTGGAGCAAAACCTAACGAGGACAACAATATGACAGCCACCTCCTCTGACTGCTGTCCTTTCACTTCTGCAGTCATCACTTAGCCTTGTCTAGTCGTCCAACGCCAAAGATTAACAAACAAAAAAACCATTCGTAGCTTTTATTCATCATTCCTCTGTTCTTTTTTTCTTTCTTTTTCTTCTTTCCATGTTCACTTTTTCTATTTATTATCTAGTCCTATAGTTCTTACATGTACAACTTTTGTTACAGGTTTGAATAATTACATGTATGTATAAATTATACAAATGTTAGGTTTAAGTTTTGTGGAAGATTAAAGCAGATTAGGGCATTTACACAGTTAAAGCAATTACTATTTACAAAAATCTCGATTTATGAAACGGCTTGCAGAACGAATTAATTTCATTAGAAAAGTTCCCACTGCATATAGTTTAGTAAAAGGCTGATATCTAAATTATTAATTTTCATCTAATAGCGTGACTAATAAACAAATCGTTTATCACTAATCATCGACTTTAGACTAACTATGATCGACCACTCAAACAATCCTTTTTATTGCTGTTCATGGTCATGGAGTATACTAAAAAAAGATTAGGTGGAATTTGATGTACTTTAATAAATAGATAATAATGTAGTAGCCATATAACAGAAGCTGAATTCATTGGCTCCAACGTCATAGCTAGCAAACTACTCACCAACAGCATATTTTGGAGATTTATGCAGACAATGAAGGCTGCCATTCTGAATTTGGGCCTGCCTCCTCTCACATCTGCAACGATGTGGCCATCTATAAAACTAACAAACAAACATATTTTGAAACATAAGTCTGTTATAAACATTGTGAGCCATACAGTATAGTTAATAAAACATTTCGACTTACATCTAAATGATAATTTTCAATTTTAACATTTCAGTGAAGGCTTAACTTCAAATTACTAATTATCATTATTATTGAATTTTCCCCCTCAGACTTCACTTAGCAAGCGTTAAAAAAAGTGTGGAAACACAATATCTTAGTAATTAAAAAAAGCTGCTCCAAATAAGAACTTTGTGTAGATGTGCTTATGTTTTTTTCTCGTTTATAACTTTATCTACAAGTGTTAAATATATTTCTAGATCTTATTTCTCTTAGTGTATGAGCCGAAAAAGACTGATAAAACAGATTGGTTTGTATATTTATGGTGTAATATTGTTTTAGTGTATTTATTTTTATGTATTTATTGTTTTAATGTGACAACAAATGGCAAAGAATGACGAGGGTAGGCCTATAAGCCTACAAGTTTGATAGTAGCTAAATGTGACATAACTTATTAAAAGCTTCTCAAAATGATGGTATGTTTGTATCCACTGTATTAAAATCATACATATTTTAGAGTTCTAAGGAAAGGTTGTATCTTTGCTATCCAACTGTACATTTACATTGTTTCAATGCAAGCTTGACTAACAATAGAGGCAATTACATTAATTTTAGGAAAAATTTGAAAAAATAGGAAAAATTGCTTCATCAAGCTACTTTTGACAGCACTTTTGAGATGAAAATCAGTTACAAATATCTTCAATTGTCTGTCTAAAGCGAATTACAAAGTGAACTCGAAAAAATTGTCTGTCAATAGTTTCTACAGTTTCGGTTCACTCCCTTTTGTAGTTAAGATACAGTGCCAAAAATTTATACATGTTCTGCATGTTGAAAAGTTTGATTAATGTTGATGCAAATTTCTGGCATTAAGTAGACGGGTCAACTAAGTTGACGATCTAGCAATTAATAATCTGATGCGCAAAACATGATTTTCGACTAAACAGATCCATCCATAAGAATAGAGCAAAACATGTATAAGACCTTAGCGTTTAGGAGAGGTCAGAATATCACAAGAAAAACACTAACAGGCAAAATGAGTCCACCTGGAGGCTTTGAAAATAAATTGAGTTAGTGAGACATTATTGTGATAACATATGATACACAACCTTAACTAATCTACCAGAAAAGCATGCCTAGATTCAAATCACCAAGTAAAAAATATTAAAGCTGTAAATTTTAGACTCAAGTCTTCCGTTTCACCAATAAAGGTCTAATCAAAATTTCTTTTAGGATATCATCATAAACTTCCCATTTTTTATTTTGGAAAAGGGACAAAATTGGCTTTTTGGCGATCTAGTGGCTTGACAAAAAATGAAATTTTATTCTACCAATCTACAATGTACCTTTTAATTGTCAATGGTCGACAATGTGGTTGAATACTATTAGTTCTTTTAGTGCAATTCGTAAGTTATTTAACCTAGCGATGGCAGTAAACGAATGGATATCTTACGTAGGGCAGCAGCAATCATGATAGTTAGCAATGATTCGCTCATTCATTTTGTTAATCGCAAAGCTCACAGTCTATGTGAACTTCGAGGTTAATAAAGCGCCCTCTTTCAGAGAGTTCTTCGCGGAAGTTCACTGTTTCATCATGGCTGAAGATTGGCAGCTCTGCTTAGAGTGGCTGCAATCATGCAAAGTTTTACCGAAAGTGTTCGCAGGAAAAGATCTGTCTGATTTTGCACAATGTCTTAGAGATGGGGTTGTTCTCTGTCAGCTAATTTCAACATTATTACCTAATATTGAGCCGAAGGACTATTCAATAAGGCCTCAGATGTCACAGGCATGTATTATCATTCACGTGTAGAATCTATCAAACTTGTTGTATTGTTCCTCACGAAGTTATACGATAACAGTTTTAGTTGGTATTTGGATATTAACTTAGTTAATGTATACGAGATATATTTTACTATGTCATCGTTCGGCCAGGAAAGTTATTAACATAAACACGTCTGTGTACCGCCACCAACTCCAAATTATTTAATATGCAAACGTGATAAATCAGAATGAATGCTTTTTGTATGAATTTTGGAAGTGGGCAAGTTTTTGATATTTTTAAAACTGCCAAAATTTTACTAAAAGTAAAAGACAGTATAATTTGTAAAAAATGTCTTAGCAGTTGTATTATATGTCAAGTCAAAAATGCTGAAATTAGTAAATATATACCTAAAAATATGAATGCGGCTATATATGAAGGCGTTCTTCTTTTACCTTTCAGGAATGTGGTTTGTTGTGAAATTTGTTACACACTGTTATTGAGTGTAAAATTATTTCTGGCAACGTTTAACTTTATCTGGTTAGTTCTTGTTGAATCCTCGTTATGTAAATAAGGGTTGAAATTCCTCCTGCCACATTAGCCAGATATCGCAAAGCTCGTCTTAATGTAAACAGTTCTTTAAATTGCAGTTGGCTGCGATTAATGCTCTGCTGCTAATGAGCATAATTATAGCCTGTTTTAGTTGAGTTTGCATCAATCTGCGTTATCGATAGTTCCTTGAGGTGATGCAGTTTCAGTTTCTGACTCTTGCACTTTTTGATGAAATATTGGCCTCAGTCTGGTAATCATTTGTGCATTTGTCTAAAGATCTTATTCGGTTGGAACCATTCCTAGGTACTTTAATTGTTTTAGGCATGATATATATATATCTTGCTTTCAGAAGTGTGATTTTCTTGAGTTTTACGGATCAAATTCGAACCGGAAAGGATTACTCAAAAATCTACAGTTTTTATTTGACGATAAATTAGCTTATTTAAATTATTAAGTTGAATTTGTCAGTCCGTAAAACTTCGAGTTTTACGAATCAACTCCTTCACTGGAATCTTACCATGTGGGTCATAACATATTAAATTTTAGTCAGTTGAAGATTAGCTTGCACAAAATTGTAATAGATTTTAGAAAGTACTAAATTTTTTGGTCATTTGTAATTATTTTTTATGCTTGAGGTGATCTGACTGCCAGGTTGTTGCAAGATTAAAATAGATAAAACTTGATCGCTGTTAAAATGCTCAAGAAAAATACATCTCCAAAGATGGTGTCAGTGGTCTGATAAAACCGGCTAAAATTTTGTGCAAGTTTTTCTTTAATGCAGTTTAATCTGTTTTAGTAGTAGATTTGGTAAAGAGGGCAAATGTGGCAAATCTAAAATCTTAGCAAATTAAGCAAATGTAACGCCCTTTTCACTTTTCAGGAATTGAATCCCAGCTTGTTGTTAGCAGGTCGTAAGCTTTAGATATCACTACGCCAAGGCTCGCCTTATTAGTAGAAAAATCCTTAACATCTATATCTAAACATGCTAAATTTCTGTATATTTAGATGGCATAGCTATCACAGAAATCTTGGGTATGAAACCGTCAAGTTTGGTAGTAGTTAGAAATCTTGCGTCTGAATACCTAAATGTCTACAGATGTCATGAGGTTTTTGGTAGCAGCGTATGTACAATTCAGCATGCTAAATTGTGATGAACAGGAACTCAATGCAGTTTGTGCTTACGTAATGCAAATTACCAATATGTTGGCAAGGTCTATATGAACTGTATTTCCCTCAACGAGTCAGTTGGTAATAGCTTTGAGAGTACATTTTACCTATTATAATGTTTAACTTGTCTATAAAGCTGCAAATTGGGGATGATAGCCTTTTTAACTGTATGTATATTGGTGTTGCTATCAAGCTTATACTAGGAGCGATATATATATATATATGTTCTTTGTCTAAGCCATACAATTTGTTTGTTGATTGACAAGAGAAAAATAATTGTGATTGAAGCATGCATGTGTTCACTCATTGGTAATAAGACAGTTAAGACTCCATGCATTGTAGAAAGACATTTCAAACAGTCGATACTATGAGCAAAATGTATTTGTCATGTATGGTGTTTTGGTTGTTCGCATTCTCGTTGGTAAGTTATGTTGATTTGTGTCGTGTTCTCACTGTTATGTTCTTTATTCTAGTACTGAGTTTACAATGAATTGGTAAGAGACATCCCAAGTATATATGTATAGAGAGCTGTTATAGCAAAAGTATTATCCTGAAATTATACATTAAGCAAGTAAAAGTAATCTGTAATTATTCCATAAATAACCAGCTATGTATAATACTATAATGACATAGCCAACTTCATTCGCAATGTAATTCACTGGTTGTCCATTGTAATGTCCCAACAGTTTGATATTTATGGATGTTTGAAGGCTCCATAATCGTTCTAATATTGACGCTGAGAGTAGACACGGTTCGATAGAGTGGGCAGGATATTCCTAAGCATCTATTTACATACATGTATGATATTAACAGCATGAAGATCGGCCTGAAATAGTTTTGGTAATTTTTTTCCATCTGATTATACTTCCGAAAAAGCATGATCGCGTAGTTTCGCTTTTCATTCTCTCGTTTCCGTTCAGGTATGATTATGAATTTTTGGTCGCTTCCTAGTGTGAATCTGAAGTTCCATTGCAGAAATTCTGAGGGTGTTTAAAACTGGTAGAGAATTAAAAATAGCTGCTGACGAGGTATTAGTGTCTAATTATACACTTAGGGATATTCTTGGTAATGAAGGATCATAAATAGACGAAGACAGAAAGCTTCTCTTCAGAAACAAAAGCTTAAATTATTTCAAATTTTAATTAATTAATTAGTTTAATTAAATTATAAAAGCTTTACGCTAGAACTAGCTATTTTTCTGTTCATAAAATTATACACGCTTTACCAAACTCACTATACTCCAACCATTGTTTTTTTTCAGTTACCTCTAAAACATCACTTCTGTGAAAGAATGTGAAATAAAAACTGTTTTTCCGGTTTGATTTCAGTTTTTCACTATATTGTACAAGCTTGAAGCTTCAAAATGATTTTCAGTTCAGAAGAAATTGTGAGATTCTAAATACTTTCATAGTTGATGAAAAGTTGTTGATACGGTCTAGGATCACGGGATTTGGTTGTTTGTACATTAAATTACTAGCATTTGATGCTGTAACAAAATGAAAGCTTATGAAATATCAAAATGCAAACCAGTCTTTCTATAGATCTACAACTTGTCAATCCTATTTTAGTGGTTAGACGGTATCACAGTGTATATTCTCAAATAGAGTTAAAAATTATCCTAATATATTTGCTGCTTTGTGTATTGGTCTGGTAGGGTTAATTTTAAACCATAACTGTCACGTACAACTTTTATCGTATTTACTAGGTAAATCAGGCACATTGATTTCGATTTGTACTCAAAATAAAGATTGGTCCACTAACTTTCAGAGTAATGAAGGCTTTTTTATAGCGTTTTAATATCGGTCTCGAAAACAACACGATCGGCACAACAAGCTCCGCCCATAAATATGTGACGTAACCTAGCATTTTACGAGCGGAAGTTAGGGATGTTTAAACTGATTTAAAATAATAGAGATGAGTGTTTTAAAATCCATTATTATCTAAATTCAGCTTTAAAAATAATCTGTCTTTTCTGAAAATAGATAAGCTATTTAACATTGCATATACTTAAAAATAAGCTCAAAGAAGCGTGATAACTGTGCTAGCTTGTGATCAAACCACGCTTTTTGAGCTCATTTTTCTCAGCGTTCAGCCTATTAAAACATCATGTAACAAGCTATGAGCAATTTTAAATAGTTTATATACCTTTCATAAAAAACAGATTATTTTACAGGCTGGATTTAGATAATAATGGGTTTTAAGACACCCATTTCTATTATTTTAAATCGGACTAAACATCCCTAACTTCTGTTCCGGAAAAAGCTAGGTTTTGTCACATATTTATGGGCGGAGCTTGTTATGCCGATTGTGTTGTTTTCGAGTTGGATATTGAAACGCTTTAAAAAAGCCTTAATGACTTTGAACATTGGTGGACCAATCTTTATTTTGAGTACAAAATCGGAATCAGCGTGTCTGATTTACCTAGACAATGCGATAAAAGTTGTGCGTGACAGTTATGGTTCAAATACTAGAAAAATGTGTAACCCTGTAGTCTTAGCCTAAGGACTGTGTTATTCAACTGGTGTTAGGGCCTAAAGAGTAGTAACAAACTACTATATTGCGGTTCGCTGTGAGAAATAATGCAAAAAAGTCTCATTCCTTTGCAATAGATTACACATGCATATTTGTGATAGTGACTAGCTTTACTGATATGATTGTTAGGTCACAATTGCCACATAGCCTAGGTTGAGCTGCAGGGATATTTCTCACGACTAGATTTTGCACCTAACCTTTATTTTATTTGAGAATAAACCACAAGAGTGTAACTGCTACGCCTACAAAATATTTTGGTTTTGGCTGAGATTGCTACACATGCTGTTGTTTTCGGGCACAAATATTTGCCAAGGTATTTTTTGTCAGAGTATCAGTGGCTGTATGATATTTTTTCTCTATATTTTATGCTGAAGCATTTTCTCAGAAATATTGTTGTTGGAGTACTGAAATTTCTATTCAATTTGAAATTCAATAATTTTAGAAGTTTATTTCAATTTCAAAATTAAGCCTTCAAATTGATCATTAAAGCAACAGTTCGCTATTAATTTTCCTTTGCTTTTGTTAAAGTTAGATCGTTTTCCTTTGGTCTCATGAAAATAATTTCTTTATTTGTAGGTCTAATAATGTCACGTAACTTTTTATACTACTGAACAATTTTAATCGAATTAAACAATATTTTAGCACTTATGTGCTTTCACCAATATCAGCAAAACAACTCCTGAAGATGAATCTACACAACATTTTTGTTCCTGCTGTCAGAAAGTATCGGTGTTTTTCTATCATTTACGATTGTTTTTAATGTTTGAGGACATCTGACTGGTTGGATGTGCGAAGGTTAAAACCAGCAAACCTTGATCGTGGTAAAACGCTCAAAGTCAAATGAGTGCGATTATGGTGTCTATAGTTAGGAAGAGACCGACAGAATAGACATGCGCAATGCTGCAACTTGAAGGCATTAGCCGATATCATTGACGAAAGATACATACAGCCGAGCAATTAGGGGATCATTTTCTTTTGAGCGTTTTAACTGTGATCGAACTTTATCGCTTTGAATCTTGAAGCAGCCGGCAGTCAGATCTCCTTAAACATCAAAAACAATTGCAAATGATAGAAAAATATGATACTTTTTGATGATATATATACTAGTTTTTTGTGTCAGTTCATCTTTAATGGTTGCTTTATTATGGTTGGTATTCTGGGTTAGGTTGTTTTTGCTTTGATTTCTTGTATCATCCAATGGGTAGAGATTTTGCTGTAGGCCTATTAGAGGCAAGTATGAAGTTACACAAGAGTACAGTGGGACCTTTACCTAGGAAATTTATTCGTTCCAAAAACTGTTTCCTAGGTAGAAATTTTCTTCAAGTAGGAACTGATTTTGTCATGTAAATGCCCTAATCTATTCCAAGCGTCCACAAAACTTGGGCACAACATTCGTGTAAACATTAAATACATGCAATGATTAAAGCCTGTGAAAAATAATGTTAGAATTATATTACTACATACTATATATAGAAAAATACACATGGATGAAAGAAAAAACAGAGGCATAAAGAAGAAAAACTTAAAACGTTAGGTTCATCTACCTTTGGCGTTGTATATATCTAGATGAGGCTAAGCAAATACCGCTGGGTTTAATAAGACAGCGGTCAGTAGAGGTGGTCGTTGTCATGGTTTTTTGGCTCAAAACGAATGTTTTAAAAACATAAACGGAAAGAATTATTTGCGTAAGTCTGAATTGAAAAGCTTTGTCTTCATACAGAAAAGACAGAACATGAGTTATTAAAAACAAGAGTTGTCCTCTTTGTGTGATATGAAAACTCGTAAGTATACAACAAACTAAAACAAAACGCTTGTCATTTAATGATGCTCTTTATCGCATGAAACTGAGTGAGATACGTTGATCCATGGGAAGAAACCGGGCCAAGATACAAAACAAACCAACAGGTCAAAATGCAAAAGGTCTTTCAGTCCTTCTCATCTAGACACATAATTCGCAAGTTGAAGCAACATTTCTTCCTAAAGACCTTTCGCAACCAGAAGGTTTTGTATGTAGAGTCTCATGTGGAAATAGAGGCTCCACTGTGGCTTGTTGCAGGGAAGTTCCTCCTGTCACCGTCCTCTCTGGCTGCATTGGTCCTCTCTGTTTGCATTGATGAGGCACGGCATGAGTTTTTTGGAAGGATACTGAGGTGGTTTTTTATTGCCTGCTTCATGTATTCCGTCAGGGTCATGACCCTTAGGGACAGAGCAATATAAGTCCAGGTGCCCTTTCTGACATATGTTTGGAGTCGCTGACCTTGTGCTTGGTGAGTGCTCGGAAGTGCTAATCACTACACCCGGCTGCTATCGGCTGCTGATAGCGTCAGCTTATTGAATCTCGTAATCATCCTTGTTTTTGCCTTTCAAATCGAGAGAGTTCTGTAATGACAAGTTTAGATTCTTTGCTAGAGAGCGTCATTAAATGACAAGTGTTTTGTTTTAGTTCGTTGTGTACTTAGTAGTTTTCGTATATCACACAAAAAGGACAACTCTTGTTTCTAACAATTCATGTTCTGTCTTTTCTGTGTGATGACACACACAAGACCGAGAGAGACGTTCAATATTAAAAAATATCTATCATTGAAGGCATCTGCAATAGCATCATTTAGTCCTACAACTATGATGGAAGAAGGCTAAACAAAGACTCGTGCAGGCCTCTCTAAAGGCTGGTTCATACTAAATCGCCGTACGTCGGCGTTTTCCTTGCGGTGTTCATTTTCAATGTGAACCGTAAACTGATGGCATCAGTGAAGCAGCGCGGATACGTCGTGAAAGTTTGCAGCTGTTAAACTTTTCTGATGATTCACTGAGCATCAAAGATCTCCTTTTTAATGTGAACCATTTCGGCGATAGTATTTCGCGGTCGCGGATAACGTGATCTATTTACTTCCGTTTATGATAGTTGCTGCAAGACTAGTATTTGATTTGAGCATGCAAAAACAATGAGGTTTCTTCGCAAAAATTCAAAAAGATGGGTTGTGATAGCGTGAACAGGGTTATCATCGGAACATGGTGATCACCGAAGTATTGCGGCATCAACGTCGACATACGGCGATATAGTGTGAACAAGCCTTAAGCAAAACATCCGTGGGCCTTTCTAGGAATGACCTCAGTAGTCGTGCATATTGTTTATAAGTTGTGAATATACATTCTCATCAACATCAGGTACTCACATGTTTACACAGTATTTGGAGGAAAAGATGAGTTCGTTTTCAACTGACCTATCTTCAAATTATTACTATACTAGAAATTTACCTGAAGCTACATTTGAATTATTTTTAGCAATCATGAGCAAATACACAATAAAATGATTGTTAACAGGGATGCATAACACTGCAACTTGGACATCACCAGAGGGACAAGCAGGAAACACAATTACTGACATCATTTCGGAGATGTCTTTTCCTTCTGATCATTTTAATTACAATCAAGTTTTGTCAATTTTAATCTTGAAACATCCTGGTAATCAAATCACCTAAAACAACACTCACAATCTCGAATGATAGAAACATATCTATACTTGCTGATAAAATCTTGTAAATTTGACATGAACTTTTAAAGATATGACATGATATGACCTTTTAAAGCCTTGACTCCCAGAATAGTTGTTGCCAGGAAGCTTGCTTAGTGCTGCCAGCTCATTCACTTCGTTCTTGTTAATTTGCTATTGGCTATATTATTAATTTGCTATATGCTGTATCTATGAGCCACTGTGGAGATACATGTACATGTTCTGTTACAGCGTGTCACTCCAATAGGCTACTTGGCAGCCAGCCTAGATATGGCATCACCCAAACTATGCTGGTGTTAGCATAGGTTCCCTGAAACAAGCTCCGTTTCACTCAACCATGTTTTGGGTCAGAGCATTAGGAATATTTTTTTACTTGTGGGCAGTACACATCTTGTCTTGCAGATGTGAACTGTTGTTGCATGGTCTGCTAAATTGACGAGAGAAATTGAGTGGCCATTATGAAAAGAATATTTTTGATAAAAGATGACTTTACACCAAACTTTTCGTGTATTTCATCAGGAAGTATCAGTATTTTTTATAATTTGGGATTGTTTGAGAAGATCTGACTGCTAGGAAATATCGACAAAACTTGATTGCGGTTAAAACGTTCAAATCAAGTGAAAGTGTGATTATGATGTCCATAGTTGCAAAGAGACCAACTGAATAGAGACCTGTAACACTACAAGTTGAATGCAATAGCCAATATCAACTACAGCATGGTAGCAACTAATGACATCATTTTGCCTGTATTTTTTCTTTTTGAGCGTTTTAGCTGTGATAAAGTTTTGTCGATTTTAATTTTAAAATATCTTGGCGTCCAGATCACCTCAAACAATCGCAACTGTTAGAAAAATACTGATACCAACTGATAAAATCTACAAAAAATGTTAGGTAAGTTCATCGGGAAGCTTGCCTCAGGCCATGTTTGAACTTGTGACTAGTAGTAGGGCAGTTTTCTGCAACCGTCTGACATGTTCGTGCATAATTATGATTAAAAAAACGAGAAAACAATCACTTAGCATTTACAAAAAGGTTCAATGTCATTCACAACATGAATTTAGACTTTTGCGATGGTTCCCACTTTGCACATGTTTCTTAATTGGTGGTATGGAAGGGATCTGCCAGTTGGTGCAAAGGGAAGTGTGGCTTGTAGCAAATGAATATGCTAGCTGCTTCAGAAGCCAGTGTTGATGCTATCATTTGTAGTAGTCATACCTCGACACGTGAGCTTTATGCGTGTTAACAATGAGCTTTCATGTACATTTTCTCCTATTTTAAAGCATTATTTCTCGCATAAAATGAATAATTGCAAATAAATCCGTTCCCATACAATGAACAAACCACCTAAAAACAGGATATTACAATGGAAAACATGTTTTAACTGTTGCAATTCACTACCTGCGCTCACAAAGTGACAAATACTTATTTAGTGACCATCATCTGCAATAACCTTTAACATTGTTAGTTATGTACCGTACTGTATGGAGTTCATACCTTCGTGACAGACGTAATGGCTAGCCGCGGCATGAGAGAGACTTCACAGCAACCCATTCGGTACACTAGACTTTTGTGACCCAAAGTAATATAAACTTTAAATTCTACTTAAACGATTTTAGTTTACCAAACAAGCACTTAAAGCTAAGTTCTAACCTGAATGTAAGCTTAACTCAAATTTTGTTTTCGTTTTTATTTTTTTATCTTCTTCTGGCTTGGCACTTTTTGCCTCGTTTTCACTCTAACTTTTAGCGGACTTTTTTAAAACATTTTCCAAACTGGTTCGTTGACAAAGACTGAGCGATGCCGTTCTGGAAAGCGCCATCTCATGTGCTTGGCCATTGAGACTCGGCTTGTAGCTCAAAGTTTTGACTTGACGTAAGGCAGTAACTTACTCAAAATTTTTCTCGTACCTCGATGTTCCCCTCCGGTTGTTGCACTCGTATGTCAAGGTATGATTATTTAGATCATGTTTGTGTAAAGATACTATATTCAAAGTTTGCAAATTGGCTTTTAGCTGAACTACATAATCTTATAGCTAGATTAGATTAGACCCCAAAGTTGTTTATACTGAATGGATGGAGCAGATCCAATACTGTGATGTTTACTTCTACATGAATGGTTAATCGCAATAGCTTTTTGCTATAAGGAAGTACAATTCATGATAACTTCCAACTTGTTTGGCTGTATTGATAACACAAAGTTTACGATTATTAAGTCGTAGTGATAACACGATCTTTACATATTGTCACGTGAATAAGCCATATGTATACGGTAAAACCTTTATTTGAACTCTATGGCGCTGTAATTTGCTACCCTTTCGCTATAGTGGCGTTTTATCAGAGTTGTCAAGCAAATGGAGGTTTTATTATAAATACCTGAATCTGTAAGTTTGCCTATCAGAAAACACGCTTGTTTACTTTAATACAGGTGTGCCAGCTTCTATCTCAGACATTGCTGGGTTTCCTGCTAGTGCATATTTTGTCAAACTTTTTTTTTTCTGATTGGTCAACTCTTGCTCTCTCATATGATTCTTGTATGGAGTAATTTAGAAAACGTTTGTTTGAAATGATTTATAACAAATAAAGTATTGAAAATTATCATAAATATAAATACTGTTATATTATTATTAATATTATTAATAATAATATTAATAATATATTAATTAATATTAATATTATTATTAATAATAATGTTAATATTTTTATTATACTTTTATTAATATTATTATATAATATTAATAATATTATAACAATTATATAATATTGGTAATATTATATCATTGTTACAATATGTTATATAATATAAATAAAAAATATCACAAATATAAATAAGATATGCATACGTATTAATTTGTTGGTGTTTTAAATAAAAACACATTTAGTTTAATTTAATTTTTGTTTGTTAGTAAATGAAACTATTGTACTGCCCGTGGTTAGTGGTAATAATTCTCATCGTTAATGGTGTTTGAGACACGTTTACATCCGAAACAAAGCATGAAAAGCGGTTATTAAATTTATTAATAATTTTCTTTAGGTGCGAATGAAACTAATTGCTAATGATTAGAGTTCACTATGCATTTATGAGTTATAAAAGTGTTCTATATGCAGCAGACTAAAATGTTGTACATAACTAACATTGATATCGGATTTATTGCGTGGACTTAATTTTAAAATTTATTAAAGAGAATTGACCAATCCAGCTAGTGATTCTCCATATTAGTACAGATATTGATGCCACATCCGGGTATGGCTAGTTTTCACTCTCTTTTACTGACTTATGATTTACTGACCAATTACACTGTCAGCGAATCGTACCATAACTTTGATGCTGAAACATCATTTAGCGTATGTATGATGGGATTCTGTCTCTTGTAGTTCATGTGCCTGAAGAACATAAGATGGTTTCTCAATGCTTGTCGGAATCATATAAAAATGAGGGCGGCAGACCTGTTCGAACCATACGATCTCCTTGATCTGCAAGACTTCAAAAGGGTGAGGTTTATACAATATTAGATTGATGTTACCAGGTGTGCTGGCTAACGTTTACCATTGGCATTTGTGTTTAATTTCTTTTTCTCAGAGGCATTTTTGTATATCTCAAACCTAACTCGCTGTTTTATACTTTGTTTTTACAATCTTATGTTTTTGGAGTTATCTTCTTTTTTATACGATAAAAATAGTAACTGCAGTAGATGCTGTTATAACGCAAACTTTTATGTAAATACAATTGAAAGTAAGGAGTTTATGTGAAGTCTTTGCTTGGTATTACGAAATAACTTCCATATACAACGTAAAGCGTTAAATCAGTCAACGGAACTAACAATGGAACTCTCGTTTCTTGTTGAGAGACGAGAGTTCCGTTGTTAGCCTTGAAAATATTGTTTTCTCTCTAGTCGCAGTTTGGAGTTAAGTTGTGGTAGGCCTACATCAGCATCTTTATCAAGGTTTTCATTCAAGTATATAAAAACAAAAGTTCCTACAATATTTAAACTTTGCAAATCTTCTACAATAATGAATATAGAAATATTTAAATCATTAAATTTAATAACTTGAAGTTGAAATCAACTCTTTATTTTTTGTTTTGGATGCTAAACAAAGTTGTTGACTTTTCTCACAAATAGACATGTCTTTGCCCGGCCAGCCATGTCTGAATAGTCCTACTGATGTCTTGGACTATTCAGGCTCTGTTATTTGGTCCTTTTAAAAGGTTGTTACATAATGTAGGCTAAAGGAAACTGACAGCTTCTTTTGCACTCCACAAGACAGTCAAGCAATAACATTGAGTATCCTTCGTCTTTTCGTGACATCATTTTATCGTTGTCGGCCATCTTTATAAACAATTTTATCGTTAGCCAAACGAAGCTTTTGCAATGATCTTTTGAAAACGATGCTTTTGCTTGCAATTTTTTTATTATAGTATCAAAACAACACCAAAAAGTACTAGTAAATAAAAGAAAAACGTTCGTTCTCTGCAAATATGGCTTTTTTCTTGAACGAGCGCATTTGCTAACGACTTGATGACGTCAAAAAAACGATGGATTAAACTCCAGAGATATATATATATGTATAAATATACATCAGTATACATGTAAGATAGACAATAAACCGTATGCAAACATGCAGAGAATGTGCAGACAACTCTGCCTTAGCGATGGTTTCGTGCTATCTTTTCTTTCATTTTAGGCGCCGCCTCTTTTATCTTTGTTCTGCATTCAGTTTTCTGTTACGGTCTTCTCGGTAGTTCAAATTTTATTAACTCTGACTGAGCTTTCTCCGCTGATTGAAGGCTCAGCCTGGTAACTGGAGTGACCAGGACCACGCTCTCCAAAGCCCGAGCTTCACAGTTCTCGGCTGGCTGCCGCTACAATATATGTGAGGCACTTACAAGCTCATTGCTTGTAAAAACCTACCATATTTTACAACCGCAGTGTAAAATATGGTAGGTTTAAAACTATGTTTAAAAACAGCTCAGCTTTTATATTTACTAGTTGTGCTACTCGGCGTTGCCTTGGTATTAAAGATCAGCTTATAAACAATAAGAGGTAATGAGAGTTGCCTGCCACGCGCTATTAGCCTGGCACATTGCCAATGGATAATTTTAGTCAAGGTTGACTTGCAACAAAATTCACATTACAATTATTTGGTATCAAAAGATACACCATGTTTTACTCTGATTTGTTGTAGGTGCAAAATATATGGAAATGTGATTACAAACTCTTAAAAGCTCAAAACGAAAAGCCGCCGTAGATTGGAATCAGTTTATTTCTCTGACATTGTCATTACATTTGGTTATTGTTTTGTCACATGATGTTCTCACGTAAATTGAAAGGCCAATAAAAGGCTCAATATAAAACTTCTCGTAGCACTAATTTATGACAAACACTTCGGGTTTTACCGAAGACCCCGTATCAAATATAGATACTCGCTACTTTACAGTTTTGTTTCGGCCTGTTCTAATCGTCTAGTCGTAATCTGATCGTGTGACCCATGCTTCGAGAAAATTTTCTGCAGCATTTTTCCATTATCACAGGTAACCAACAGGCTCGTCATGTTTATCAGACAGTGATATGTACTCCTTCGAGCTAAATTTAATAAATTAAATGAATTTTCACGGTAGGTTATAAGATATCAGTGCTGAAAGTGACAGCATTACAATGATGATAAAACAGACACGTAAGAACAATAGACATGGTTTTATTGAATGCATGAAGTATATTTGTGAAATATTTCGACGAATGAGGTGGCGTGAAAGTGTAAGCATAAGCCATCTTGTACAACTACGTCTCATTTGAGCCGTTTTAGAAAGCGATTCTAACCTATGGGGGTTTCGTGATGGCAGCGATCGACTTTGTTTTTGAGCTTCTAATAGCTTGTAATCACATTTCCACATATTTTGCACCTACAACACAGCAGAGTAAAACATGGTGAATCTTTTGATATCACTTTTGATATCAAATAACTGTAATGTGAATTTTGTTGCCAGTCAACCTTTAAGAGCTTACTAATAACAGCTACGGCTTCTCAGTGACATTAGGCAATCACCCTTCATAGTGACCTAAAGACGACAAACCGAGAAATGTGTAAATAGATTAGCACTGTTTAAGTGTCAACTATGTCCAAGCAGCAGTAGACGAGTCCATCTGATTTCTAGCTTCTCAGATTTTGAATGTATGTCTCAGCATCTTTATTTAGGTTTTGAGTCAGTATATAAAAACAAATGTTCACAACTTTGAGACCCTTTGTTAAACTTTCTTTTAGGTGATGAACTGTCTCTCCAGCCTTTCCATCACCGATGTAGCTGTCCGTCAGGGTTTTCAGTGAGTCTCCATGTATTTGAAAGATGAGAGGTTATATATGTTTATGCTTTATGTCAGTTTGAATGACAGCTTTGATCAGCTAGTCAAGGCTTTCATTGTTAGTCAGCAGCATGTGACACGGGTTCTTGACAACCTACTTGAGCGTGTCATCTTCAGCTTCAAAATACCTACTCTATGTAGGTAATTTCCTATGCAACTAGTAGACTCACATGTGAACCGGTCTACATGTTCTCTCATTTCGTTGGCTACCTTTAGTTGTCATATATATTTCCAGGCAACAGATCAGTCGTGGCTACATAGATACCCGCGACAAATTGTAAAATTTGTGTTACCAAAAGCTGTCATAAATAAGAACCTTTCTGTTCATGTTTTATTATGCCAATACCCGGATATAAACAGCTTACTTTGTTGCGGGAGCGAGCTCTCATGTCAGTTCACTCGTATCTCAAATCAATTTTTTCTATATAAAATAACTAAATGCAAATTAATCTGTTCTAATCCTTTAAAAACATTTAAAACAGGATATATTACATAAGTAAAATGTGTTTTTAATTGGTCTAATTAACCACTTATGCGCACAAAGTAACAAATATCAGTCGGCTAGTTATGAACCGCAATAAACTTTAAATTGGTTATTTACGGTACTGTATGGAGTTCTCACTTTCGCGACAGACGCTAACGACGGTTTGAGAGAGACTTGACAGCAACATGTTCTACACTATGCTGAATATGCTACAGTTTTGTGACATTACGTCTTAGCTACTGCCTCGGCTCATTTTGCCTATCTTTAGACTTGCGTTCACCTTCGCTTTCAGCCAGCTTTTTGATCTGATGAGAAAGACCGAGCTATGCTGTTCTTGTAAGCAGCCTCTCATGTACTCGTCCAACCAGCAGCCGCATCGGGAGTCGTCTCGTATGCTTGTATCTCAAATTGGTCTCGTATGTCAAGGCAAAATTTGTCACCTGTTGTCACCTTCTGTAAGGAAACCTCAAAACTAAACTTATTTGAAGTTTGTGTTACCTTGTCTGGATTAGTAATCAAGTTTTTACGTCAATCGCGGATGGTTTTATTTTCTCTTTCCAAACCGAAACCAACTAGTATGTTAGCCAACCTCAGACTGGTTTAAACATCTTGGGAAGATTTTATACCAAAATATACACTACAGTGAACCATGAACTTAACAACTGATTGCCTTCGCAGGTCTTGCCACACTAAATGAGACATTTTCTTTGAATGTATCCCAGCTTCATTCATGGAGTTGCTCCTTCCTGAGTCAATGGTTTAGTATATGCTAACTCAAGAAAGTAGTGTGCGCAATAAATTGAACTCTGCAATGAACTAACAGCCTTGGTTGGAGCGGAAGTCAAGTTTAGCGATCCCATTCTATACTTTTGTACTGTGCGATTGATTTAGTAGTTTAAAGGTTGACTTGCAACAAAATTCACATTACAGTTATTTGGTATCAAAAGGTTCGCCATGTTTTACTCTGTTGTGTTGTAAGTGTAAAGTATGTGGAAATGTGATTACCAGCTCATAAAAGCTCAAAACAAACAGTTAATCGCAGCCATCACGAAAATGCCGTAGGTTGGAATCCTCTCTTTAAAATGGCTCAAATGGGACATAGTTGAACACGATGTGCTTCTGTTTACACTTTCATGCAACCTCATTCGTCGAAATATTTTCACAAATATATTTCACGCATTCAATAAGACCATGTCTATTGTCCTTGCGCGTCAATTTCATCATCATTGTAATGATGTCACTTCGAGCACTGATATCTCAAAACCTAGCCCAAAAATTAGTTTATTTTTTTAATTTTAGCTTGAAGATGTGCTTATCATCCTCGAATAAACATGAGGAACCTGTTGGTCACCTGTGATAGTCGAAAAATGTTGCAGAAATTGTTCGTGCCAATTGGCAGAAAATTTAGGTCACATATCAAAATACGGTTAGATGATTAGACCAAGCTGAAACAAAACAGTGAAGTAGCAAGCATCTATATTTGATAAGGGGATTCCGGTACAACCCAAAAAGTTTGTCATAAACTTGTGCTACGAGACGTCTTATATTGAGCCTTTTATTTGACGTGATACGTAACATCATGTGTCAAAACAATAACCACTTCGAGTTTAGTACGTCTTCAAAATAAAGGGATTCCAACCTATGGCGTATTCATGATGGCTGTGATTAACTGTTGGTTTTGAGCTTTTAAGAGCTTGTAATCACATTTCCACATATTTTGAACTTACAACACAGCAGAGTGAGACATGGTGAATCTTTTGATACCAAATAACTGTAATGTGAATTTTGTTGCAAGTCAACCTTTAATACATTTTTATATAACAGGGGTTTCCAACCACAAGATGATGACATCTACAAGAATCTAGAGGAGCTAACTCTATCGTAAGTTTTTCTGTTGTTTTATTTTTGGCCTGACTCAAAATTCCTAGAAATAAAAGAGAAGATACATGTATATCTATTTTAGCTCAATTAAGTACAGTGGTGTGCACAATAAACTTCACAACTTTTTTAAAAAACAAATTTTTATTGACAACATTTTTACTCATTGTGAATGTAGTTAAAATCCATAAATTATGTATTAAAATGGTCCTTATTTTCTTCTGACATCAAATATGTAAACCAAACAGCTGTATAATTATGTGTTTGAATAATTATGTAGCCTAAATTCTAGTCATTTCATTTTTTAACGTTTGAAGACAACAATCTGTACAGATATAATCACATTGCATTCGTTTTATTTGCTTATTCTAGTCATACTTGTATATGACTTGAAATAAGAAAATAAAGATGTAAACTATTATATTTTTATCAGAAGTCTGGCACAAACTCTCACATTGTATGCATCTTTTGAGTTATTTCCAACTCACCTCAACTTTTGGTTGTATCTGTTTGAACCATCCAATCCAAAATCAATATGTGATTCATAACATTTTCAAAAACTGGAATGGTGTGATTTCATATGTCAACATTGTGTGAAATCATAGAGACATGCCCGATGAGGACATCTACGGTCCAGTGTCTACCGACGGCGAGCGGGAACAGATATATGAGGATTTGTGTTCTTTCAAACCTCGGGGAAGGGCATCCATCGCTAGTCAGGTATGCTGAACTTAACAAAAGTTAAAATTTTGAAATTGTAATTTTCTACTTTTGAACATTTTTGAGGTTTTGGTTTAAATTTTTCTCAGCAACAAGTGCTTGCAAGGTTTACTAACTGCATTAGTACCTTGACATACGAGCCTAATGCGTTCCGAGACTGAGCTCATATGTCAATTCTATCGTATCTCAAAGCATTATTTCCTATGTAAAATAACTAAATATAAATTGATCCATTCCCATCTTCAGAAAACAGCATCCAAAACAGGATATTTTGATGGAAAACCTGTTTTTAATTGTTTTAACTTAAAAGTTTTACTCACAATGTAACAATTACTTATCTAGTGGTTACGGTCTTGTTATAATACTTGTATTACATGGAGTTCTTACCTTTGAGGTAGACAGTAGTGAACCTTGTTCTGTAAACACATGTAAGTACTTTTGCATAAGCAGTAGTTTTAAATAGAGCTTCACGATATGATAGCTTAATTGTTTTATTGACGATTTTGAAGGTAGACAATTGGAAAATCACCATTTAAAGAGATCGTCAATCGGATAAACGATATAATCGCCTTATTGTGATTTATCTCACGCCTGACAATTTTCAGAGTGATCGATTGTGGAACTAAAACGCGCGAACCTTGTCATAAAATTAGCTCGTTCCATGGCCTTCCACACAAGGGCATTCATGAATGCTTCTAATTATCACAAACAGTTTCTTTTTAAGTTTAGATATACAAGAACAAATATTCATAAAAATTCACAAGTTTTTCCGTAATAGTATATCGCGAATCATCTGGTAATTTTTGGAAATCGTGAAGCAGTAGTTTCGAATAGGCAGATCAAGAGAGGCAAGTCCGAAGATGATTTTACCCTAAAATCTAAGTTTAGCTCTGGCATCAGTTGAGGAATAATCATCTGTGAAATACTGACTTGTCTTATTACAGCTAGTTCATGTTGTTGTCAGGGTTGTAATAGTATAGTATATAGTTGGGATATAGTCTAGTTGGTATCATTATGCTCCTTATTTTGCAGGTCGCACGAGGAGTGGACAAAACAAAAACAGATTTTTGTGTGGAAGAAATTTTAGGTGATTATTAAGAAGAAATTCTTAACTGTCTAACTCTATGGGACTATATGACTCTATGTGACTATATGAATCTGGGTGACTAAATGACTTCATATGACTATAGGACTGGGTAACTCTATGACTCTGTGTGATTCTCTGATTCTGGGTTGCTATATGACTCTGTGTTACTATATGATTCTGTATAACTTATATGGCACTGTGTGACCATATGACTCTATGTGACTATATGACTGTGTGACTATATGACTGTGTGACTATATGCCTGTGTGACTATATGAGTCTTTGTGACACCAGTTTAGTTATGGTGACTCTGTCTAACTGCCGGACTGTGTGTAATTATATGACTCGGAGTGACTATTTGACTCAGTGTGACTTTATGATTCTGTGTGACTTTATGATTATGTGGTAAGTTGTGTGACTCTGTGTAATTCTGTCTCATGAGTAAGCATGTCAGTGTTTATACTGAAATCACTCTGTTTGCTGTGTGACTCTACGACTCTGTAATCGATCGAAACTGTGTATTTATTTGATTGTAAGATTTTAATTATAATTTTTATAATGTTTTGCAGCAATGTTGTTAGTAGACTCAGCTTATAATGTGACTAAATGAATGCGCGCGGTTAAATCGGTAATAAAACAGCTTATAAACAGTGTCAGGCTGCCATTGGCTCATTTTTTTACCTAACGAATTTGAGTAACTTTATCTAGTAACCAAAGTTAGCTATAATTAACTTATAAGCTAGTAAATTAACTTACTTTAATAAGGCCATGATAATCTTCAAACACGCTGGTAGTAACCAATAGGATTTTCGCAAGCACTTAAAGCTTGCATATTTCAATTAATGTAATGAGTATGTGCAAAATTATTCAGTAGTATGGCCAATTAAACATGTCGTCTAATAAATAGTACGCCCGTCTGGAGAATAGGAGGTTCCGAGTTCATGTCCTGTGCGAAGCGAATCACTAAAGCTTTATCTTTAGCTTTATTAGCAAAGTGGTTCCTAAAGCTTTATCACTATGAATGCACATATGGCCACCAACAACAAACGCTGATATTTATTTATATAGATTATAAAGGGTTGCTTTTGTGTAGCAATAAAATTTGCGACGGTGTAACTCTGGGTTGGTATAACTGTCTTAGTACGTGCATTGCTGTTGGAAATTATAAGACCGTCTCACATTTTAAGGAACATTTGTTGGTAGTAATAATTTACTGCCATAATTTTGTTAACAACCACTGCAAACTATATATTCCACTAGATGTATAATTCTATCATGATCAACATGGAGTAAGTTTCCAATAAGCTGCAATTGGAAAGTTTTTTTAAAAATTGCTATGCAATTGACAAAATCAAAAGATAGCCTAGTTATCTGTTTATTGTATTCTCAACTAATTAATTTTGTGTTACTATAATTTTAACAGCTTTTGTAATAAGCCCTGAAAAGCGCCATTGGGGGTGTGTAAAGCGTGTGAGTTACCAATAATACCTGCATTGTTTCCACGACGCGCATGATGCAGATTTGGAATTGTGCTGGTGATGAGTTACCATGCAATAAGTGTTTCCAAGGACCTGTGCATGCTGCTGATTAATACGGCACTTTGTTAAAAAAGGTAATGATTTTTATGCCAGCGAGCGTAGTGGCGCATTCTAAACTACTCAAACCGAAATAAGAATGACTAAAGTGTGAAAAAATTTTACAACGGACTAGCTTGCACGGCGGTTTCTCGAGCATCATTCGTGAATACTGTTTCCATCTCTTGCAAGCATGAAACATCGACAAAAAATTCGAATAACAAAACTTGAAAAGTTGCTGCTTCCGTCTAACGAATGACGACAAACTTGCGGAGTTGTCGCGTCATGGAAACATAGTGTTGATAGGTCAGCTTTCGTACCTGATGACAACTAGACAGCGTCTTGCAACCATTTTAGGTTATGTACCTACATTGCTATTAGTAACTTTATTATAGAAACCGAAAAAAACTATGTCCATGCACTACAGATGATCACTGAGAAGTTCATTAGACATCTGGAGTTGACTATTCTTACCAAAGATCTCATACCAACCATATTCACAAACATAGAGGTATGAAATGCTCATCTCATTAGGATTTTGATGAGTCAATTGTTGGCTTGCGTTTATATGAGGGTAACTCTATCCTGTGATTGTTTAATATTGTCACGCCTGTTCAGGTTGTGCCTTTGGTTTTTAATAACTTTGAGCTGTTGTCATTTTAACTCGGCTCAGGTTATCCTTCTTTGTGGTGGCAAGCTGATATATCGGCTTTTAGACAGTGTGTTAGTTTATTCATAATTATTCAGCTTTCACTTCAGATAGACCAATAAGATCTGGTTTCCATGAAAACAATCATGTTGCTAACGAAATAGACCAATAAACAGGGCTCTCACTAGCAGCTCCAGTTTTCTATTGATTTTCAAGCAGAAAGTTCCCCACAGAAAAAGCATGGACGAAATCGCTTACATCTGCAGAAGTTTCTAACATTCTCAGCCATTGAGACTCCAGTAACTCTATATCGACTAACTTTTCTAATGCATGTATTTCATGTGAAAAACTGTAATAGTAACTGGGTATTATGATGACAGTCAAAAGACGACTATCGAGTTTGCTGGCAAAATATTGTTGGTAGAGTTTGTGAAATTTTTGTTGTTTTTTAATGAAGTTAATTTAAGATTTTTATCTATTTCCTACTAAAGTATCTTCTCAACAACCTGTTTTTTAAAATAAGTGGATACCATCATTCTTTCTCGAGTTATCACAAAATTAGTGACGTTATGTCAACATTCATGTAAGAAACAAAACTTGGTCAGAGCTATAAATACGTTTGATAGTGAATGAGTTAAGAATGTGTATCTGTCGGCCCAAGCTATGATGATGTAATTCTATCGTATATATTTTAATTATTATATATTAAATATATAATAATGAGTATATTTTATTGTAGGACATTTACACAATTCATCAAGATATCTATGGCGAGTTAACGAATGCAACTTCTCACCAGGATATCGCCAAGGTATTTATCAAAGCACAAAAACGTCTCGTCATATACGCCGAGTATTGCGCTGGGCTGCCTCGCGCTCAGAACAAGGTGGACGAGGTGATGAAGAAGAGTGATGTCTTCAAACACAGCGTTGCTGTAAGTCTTCCCTTCATTCGTATGGTATGGGTAGTTGAGGGCGTGAAGTTACTGGCAGGCGGGGTTTTAGGTCTCATAAAAATTCACCCTTTGGGTCAGAATTCAAAGGTAAATATTAACTTGCATAAAATGAATTGAAATATTTGAACAAATGTTTGATATTTATAGGTCGGTGTAATGAGCATGTGCACAATTATTCGCTAGTATGGCCAGTTTGACATGTAGTCTAATGGATAAGTACGTCTGTCTGGAGAACAGAAGGTTCTGAGTTCAAGTTCGGATAGTTGTTTCATACCCTAGTACACTTATTTCTTCGTCTCATATCACTTTCGCATTTTCGCGAAGTCATCCTCTCGCGAAAAATTCATGAGCGAAACTAAACTATCGTAACGAACGAACGAAAACGCGGAATTAAATAGCTTTGTTCATTGATAGTCCAAGAAACATATGACAGCAAGCGATCAAATTGCATTATCGACCTCGCCCACACCATTCTACCTGTGGTTCACAATTACAAACTAGTCCCAAATTGAAAAAGATTTTCTTACCGCTGAACCGAACCTGAAGAATCTAATTATGTTTGTTCCACTGCATTTATTTTCACATCATTATATTTTCGCACTCATCAGAGCTGCGAAATTAAGCTGCAGCGAAATTTTGCTCTGTATGCTACTTACGAAACTAAATACTAGCGAAATATAAGTGTCCTAGGGTACTTCCAGCAATCTAATAGAGGGAACATCAGTTTTATGTTACTTATAGATGAGCTTGCACAATGTTTTTGTATATTTAATCAGAAAGTATCAGTTCTTTGCTATTATTTGAGCTGATCTGACTGCCAGGATGTTTTAAGACTAGAATCAACAGAAGTTGATTGTAGTTAAAATTCAGCAATGGTGCAGGTATTAGAGGGTTGGTCTACAATGCTAAAAGTTGATAGTATGAATCTCATATGTTGAATATATTTTTCTCTTGGCCTTCTACTGTGGCTTCAAATAGATGCGGCTCTTATTATAGTAAAGATTAACTCATGAAGCATTTGACATGGTTGCACACGAGAAGTGTAGTTGAGGTCAATCAGGGAGGACATTATTCTTCCCGGTATAGATGTGTAGCCAACTATTCTTTCGGTTAACAAGAAACATGTTATCGGCAATGCATTGGTAACTAGCTTATTTTTTTGTGGTTTGACGCTTAAAACAGGGGTTGAGACCTCCACGGCTGGAGGTCCCAACCCCCTTTTTAAATATGCTGCAAATTTATAAGTTATATAATAATAATTTGTCAAAGTTTACAAATATGTATATTCAAGAATGAGTGACATAAACAAACTATATTGATAATACATGATGAAAGAAAAATTAATATTGTTAAAACAAAAATATTAGCATCGCTTGATCAGCCAGATGCGTTTTGATTGTTGCTTTCGTTTGGAACCATTTCAACTTCTTCTGGCTGTTCAATACTTTCCATATTGTTTTCTGGCCTCAACTCCTTTTCTACACAGATGAGCTAGTCGACATTCGACATCCAAAAAATTTTAGGAAACCAAAACTTTCAGGCGATGCAATTTAAAATATACACTTTTCGCGCAAACAAAGAGAAAACTGCCTGTACTCACAATAATCTTAAAGTTTAAGCTTCAAAATAGGTAGTAGCACAGATTCTATTATGAACACACAAAATGTTTTTCACATACATGTACATTGAAGTATCGAGACCGTGTTAAACAAGGCACTACTGTTAATCCGTTACAGTTGCTAATTATTTCTATGGTGTTGCATTCAGTTTTTAAAAGAACTGGCAAGTCTTGCAGATAGAAAACTGACTTTGATACATCTAGAAGCAACAAATGAATTAATTATTATTGATGTAATCTAGTAATTATTAGTACAATTTTGTGGACACTTTTCTATTGATCTCTCGCTATTATGGGTTCGTCAAGATTAACAAATGACAAAGGGGCAGTCAAATAAAGGACACGTTTAAATAAAGCTGGTGTTCAAATACAGGTTTTACGGTGTATATAGATATATATATCTCAAAATTTGTGCGTGTGTGTATGCGTATATGTGTAGTTCCAGCTATATATATTAAAATCTTGGAATAAATAATCCGTATCGCTGAAGATTTGATTTCGGACCTTCCGATTTGCCAGTCCAACGCCTTACTAATTCAGCCACACAAGCTTGAGAAATTCTTAGGCGATATATGTCAATATATGGGAGCAAATACGCAACGACTTTCCATTACTACACAGGGTGATTGCATAAGGTCACGAGAAGCTGGTAGCTCTTTTTAGTAAGCTTACTCAAATTATCCATCGGCAATGTACCAAGCTAATAGCGAGTGGCAGACAACTCTCATTATCTCTCATTGTTTATAAGTAGATTGTTAATACCCAGGCAACGTCGGGTAGCACAGTTAGTATACGTATATGGATCTATTCAATCTATTAATGCCCTGTTAATCAGCAGAATATTTTACATAAACTGTTCAATATTCATGCTGTGATTGTTTTAGGATTGCGAACAGCAAGCTAATGACGGCAAATTTAGACTGAGAGACCTTCTGGTAGTACCTATGCAGCGAATCATGAAATATGGCCTCCTTCTTCAGGTATGACTAAAGGCTAGTTCACATTGTATCACATATGTCGGTGTTTATCCTACAATCATCGTCGTTTAACGTTGATAGCGTCGTTTACATCGACGATCACTATTTCGGGGATCGTCTCAGATAACATTGTTTATGCTATCACAAACCCATCCGCATTGACATCAGCAAATAGTCCATAACATTCTCGTTTTACAAGGCGGTTACAGAAAGGATAGAAGACTAGTCCCGCAGCAACTGTCATGCCTGAAAATATAGATGAAGTAATCCCTATCTTAGAAGTGGTACACATTGCACAGGCTTTCGTGGTGCTTGGCAAACCATCTTGGAAGTTTGAGATATCCACGTTGTCTCAACGATGCCATCGGTTTATGCTGCGTGTAATCGATGAAAAACCAACGAAACTGCAACCCCAATACTGACAATATAGTTTGAACCTGCCTTAATAGTTAAATCTCAATATCCTGAACCAAAGTGGGCATTCTTTCTTCAACTGCATTTCAAGGTTATTTTTTAGCGTCTCGCCATATTCCACCTTTCCCGCCATGTCTTGGGTTCTTTTACGTTTTTGTTCCTGTAGGAGCTGAGAAAGAATCTAGCAAGGGAAAGTGTGTACAGTAAGACTTCTCAGGAGATGAAGGATATCGAGAAGGCTATAGCTATGATGCAAGATCTCGCTTATTATGTCAATGAGGTCAAGAGGGATAGAGAATCATTGGAAACTATTAGGATGATTGAAGAGAGCATTGAGGATTTATCAATGGTAAGCTGTGACCGTGTCGAGTTTTCAAAGGTTTAGTATATACATGTAGTAGACTCCCTTGCGACGTAAATAATGCGGTCTGCGATCGTTTACGTTATAAGGATTTTATATTATTCGAACCATGTAAATAGCTTAATCCGTTCAAAGATTTTCTAATACTTAGCACTTTATAAGTACTTACAATTTGTTCATACACCGTGTTTACGGTGATTATAAGTCAAGGGGAGTGCAAGCCTTCAATGTCAATTTAAATCGATTTTCCTCAACGTGCTGCAAAGTAAAATTATTATACATGTTCAAAATAAAGTACATGTTTAGAATGTTCTACTGTCAATACTAATGAATAATTGTGCGCATACTTATTACACCAGTTATAATATGCACGCTTAAAGCGCTTGCGAAAATGCTATTAGTTACTACTAGCACACTGCAAGATCATGATTGCATGAGAGATCATGACACGTAATGTAACGTGTACAAGGCGGCTTCACAGCTCATATTATAGTAAAGATTTAGACTTGCTTACGTTACTAGCTCAAGTTACTCCAATTCATTGGGTCAATAATTGCAGCCAATTGCAACAACATTACTTGCCACTGTTTCTAAGCTGTTTTTATTACCCCTGCAACGGCGGGAATTCACTTAGATAATACTTTTTAATTTGTCATATCTTCAAATATCAACATACAAAATTAGTTTCTATTTGATTAGTACATGACAACCATCACATGTTAGAGCAGATGTTCTTGATTTGAACAGATTTTCTCTAATTCATACAAAACAACATAAAAGACTGAGTGCGTTATAGACAAAAAGTTGATTTATAAGATAACAAAAAGGTTTGCATTCTTATTTGTTATTTAAAATGTGTGAACAGAGATGCAGTTATGACAAGGCATAGCTTCAACGGTAGAGGGCGGGAAAGAAATTTGCAATGTAACTTCCTCAGACTAAATATAGTTTAAATTAACTTGACTTTCTCATTTACTTATTATTTCACATTTAATTGTTAGTTATTTTACTTGGATCACCATACTACAGAAGTTTTGAATGTATCGAAAATGAATTGGCATGTCTAAACACATCTTTGCTCAAATTTTACAACGATTGTTAAAAAAAATTTCTATGTTGAACTGATCTTGTGTCGAATTTGAGTTGTATGTTGAACTGAGTTGTATATTGAACTCGAGTTGTATGTTGAACTCGAGTTGTATGTTGAACCGATTGTATGTCGAATTTAAGTTGTATGTTGAACTCGAGTTGTATGTTGAACTCGAGTTGTATGTTGAACTCGAGTTGTATGTTGAACTCGAGTTGTATGTTAAACTCGAGTTGTATGATGATCTTAAGTTGTATTTTAAATTTGAGTTATATGAATAACTTAGTTGTACGTTGAATTTTAGTTGTATGTTGAATTTGAGTTGTACGTTTAGCTTTTGGTATTCGTCAGACGTTAGACATTTGTTATAAATGTTCAAGATTTCACTGCTTTTGAGTATTCGCGCTCTAAACAGATTATTTCTTATTTTCAGCCCTCAGGCACCAAACTCGATGACTATGGCCACCTTCTGAAGGACGGAGAGCTCAAGGTCAAATTTCATGATGATAACCGAGAGCTGAAAAGGTTGGTGCCTTAATGAAATTTACTAAAAACTTGCAGCAAGTTTTTAGTAAATTTTATCGGAAAGTATTGGTATTTTTTTATCATTTGCAATTTTTTTTAATGTTGGAGGTGATCTGACTGAGAAGATGTTTCAAGATTAAAATTGATAAAACTAGATTTTATTAAAACACTCAGATCAGGTGAAAGTGCAATTGTGACGTCTGTTGCAAGGCGGCTTACAGAATAGAAATGCGTAACGCAGCAACTTGAACGTAGTAGCCAATATCAACTATAGCAACGATACCAAACTAGTGATGTTATTTCACACGTTTTTCTCCTGTAAGCTATTAAATCGGGATCAAGTTTTATCGATTTTAATCTTGAAACATCCTGGCAGTCAAATCAACTTAAACATAAAAACAATCACAAGTAATAGAAAAATGTCGATACTTTTTGATAACATCCACTAAAATTTTGTTGAAGTTCATCTTTGGTAAGGACCATCTTTAATAAGGACCATCTTTGGTAAGGACCAACTTTGGTAAGGACCAACTTTGGTAAGGACCATCTTTGGTAAAGACCATCATTGGTAAGGACCATCTTTGGTAAGGACCATCTTTGGTAAGGACCAACTTTGGTAAGGACCAACTTTGGTAAGGACCAACTTTGGTAAGGACCATCTTTGGTAAGGACCATCTTTGGTAAGGACCAACTTTGGTAAGGACCATAGAGTTATCTCCCCCTAGAGTGATAACTGCGCATTCAACAACACGAGCGTTTCCGGTGCCAACAAGGAGCGTTTAGGCCACGCCCCTTTTTTGTGCTAGTCAATCGTAGTGATCGACAGAACAATAACGTCAGCCATGAGAATGATCATGAATTTCCAGATAAGACAGTAATTATTGCTCATATTAAAGAAATGATGATTATAGTTTATTACTCTAACATATGCTTATTATTTAAAGCAATTCAATACCTACATGCATTGCAAAGGCACTGAATAGATGGTGTTAAGTAAGTGAGTTAATGCAATCAGTTACTCCAATGATATACAGCCCCCACACATGAGGGGCTGTATATCATTGGTTATTCATAGTCTCAAAGATAAGATAGATAGTCATACTGGGGTTGTATTACATTGGTGTGATGGGAAGCTATTCGACTGCCATCAACTGAAAGTATTGACATTGTATGGTGATAGAGTGATTCATTGTCACCTCAGTTCACAAACAGCCCTTGCATGTAATATTAGATTTCAATACATATCAATCAAATACATAGACTAGCTTGAAGCAAAAATGTCCACTAGTTAGTGGACACCTTTGCTTGATGTAAGCAAGCAAAAAGTTTGAAAGTTAGACTGGCAAATGTTGTTATATGTTAGATAAATATAAATTATACTTAATTATACTAAATTATAAGTATTTAAAAATAAAATAGCCTTTTTATTACTTTATTTATTAAATAAAGTAATAAAAAAGTAGTTGTGAATTACTTTATTTATTAATTATTAAATTTAAATTAAATTATTATTAAATAAAGTAATAAAAATTAGCTATGATTATAATAATTTTTTATTGTACATGTAATCATAGCTAAACAGATTATATTTAGCATTACTTGCTAATTATTTTACATTTAAACACATTTGCAGTTTCATTTTTCTTCTTAATTCATTTTAACAAAAAACTTCTTTCATGATATGAAGTTTAAAAGTGGTAGTTGTTTGAAAAAGCTTGAAAACATTTACCGTTGTTTTTATTTTCTCTCTTCATTTATTTCAATTACACAAAACACTTTTCATAATATGTAGTTTGAAAGTTAAAGTGGTAAATGTTGTTATATGTTAAATAAAAATAAATTATACTTAATTCTACTAACTATAATTATATAAAAATAAAGTAGACTTTTTTATTACCTTATTTATTAAATAATTTTTCATTGTAATCATAGCTAAACAGATTATATTTAGCCATTACTTGCTAATTATTTTACATTTAAACACATTTACAGTTTTTTTTCCTAATTTATTTCAACAAAACACTTTTTTCATGATATGAAATTTAAAAGTTGTAGTTGTTTAAAAAAGCTTGCAAACCTTTAGAGTTGTTTTCTTTTTCCTCTTAATTCATTTAAACTGCTTAAAAATATTTTCTCATGATATGAAGTTTAAAAGTTAGAATAGTAAATGTTATATAAAAATAAATTTTCTGTCCAAATACTTTTTTATTACTCGGGCAACACCGGGTAGTACAGCTCATAGTTGATGGCAGTTGATTAGCTTCCCATCACACCAATGTAATACAACCCCAGTATGACTATGTATGTTATCTATGAGTAACTGCTTGCATTACCTTCACTTTCACTCACTATCTATTCAGTGCCTTGGCAAGTCATGTAGGTATCAGGGATTACGTGTATGTCACAATTTCCATTTTCATAATTCATTTCCTTATTATTTCCATTTCCATAAAAGTTCCATAATTCATTTCCATATTAATTCTATTTCCATAATTCATTTCAATATTAATTCCATTTCCATAATTCATTTCCATGTTATTTCCATTTCCATATTATTTCCATTTCCATAATTCATTTCCATATTAATTCCATCTCCATAATTCATTTCCATATTATTTCCATTTCCATATTATTTCCATTTCCATAATTCATTTCCATATTAATTCCATTTCCATAATTCATTTCCATATTATTTCCATTTCCATATTATTTCCATTTCCATAATTCATTTCCATATTAATTCCATTTCCCTACTTCAGTTCCATAGTATTTCCATTTCCATATTATTTCCATTTCCATAAAAGTTCCATAATTCATTTCCATATTAATTCCATTTCCATAATTCATTTCCATATTATTTCCATTTCCATAATTCATTTCCATATTATTTCCATTTTCATACCATTTCCATACTTGTAAAATAAAATGTCCATATCCATTTCCCTAAAATTATGGAAATATTTATGTTTATGGAAATGAAAAAGTAAACATTTCCATAATATGTTTAGCAATCCCTGGTAGGTATTGAATTGCTCTAAATAACAAGCATATATTAGAGTAATAAACTATAATCATCATTTCTTTAATATGAGCATTAATTACTATCTCAACTGGAAATTCATGATCCTTGTTTAACCCTTCTCATGGCTGATGTTATTGATCTAGTCAATCACTACGACTGACTAGCACAAAAAAGAGGCGTGGCCTAAACGCTCCTTGTTGGCACCGGAAACGCTCGTGTAGTTATCACTCTAGGGGGAGATAACTCTATGGTAAGGACCAACTTTGGTAAGGACCAATTTTGGTAAGGACCAACTTTGGTAAGGACCATCTTTGGTAAGGACCATCTTTGGTAAGGACCATCTTTGGTAAGGACCAACTTTGGTGAGGACCAACTTTGGTAAGGACCATCTTTGGTAAGGACCATCTTTGGTAAGGACCATCTTTGGTAAGGACCAACTTTGGTAAGGACCATCTTTGGTACGGACCATCTTTGGTAAGGACCAACTTTTTTGTTGCTTCATAAGTCAGTTATTTTCTAACAAAATATTTCAAAAGCCAGCAAGATTACTTGTTGCTCACTTGTGGGCTTCGATCAAACTTTCTTCGGAGAGTGTATTTTCCAAAATTAATTTTAGCTTAATGCGTCGAGGTTTGACTGAATAAGATATCGTCTCTCCATATCTTGAGATAAAGGAAATAAATTGTCATCTGGATTTGGGTTATTTGTGTTTTCATTATTACTATTTATTTTTGGTTATATTAATATAAATAGTATTTTATATTAATAAGTAGTATAAAATATTACTCTCATTTAAAATATTGTTATATATTATTATCTAAGGTTACTTGTGCTTGTCTAGATGCAAAAATACTCTTTGTATTCTTTATGTTACTATTGAGTTAGTATCTTACTGGTTAAATCAATCTTTGACAGTTGGTCTTCCATTTTACCTTGTTCTCACCATTGTCTGATCATACAGTGTATTCATATCTTGTTCTGTTGGACAGGTATATCTTCCTTTTCGACAAGGTGATACTTATGTGCAAGTCTAAGGTGAGTCTCCCGCATTTCTCTTCATGTTTCCTGAACTCTCATCGACTGATTGTCATAATTACTTGTCAGAAGCTCGTTTTAAACCAAAACAACGTTTAAATAGCTCGTCTTTTTTTGCACATCATCCAACTTTGCTATTTGGCAGGAATTTAATAGTTTCATAAACTATTAAGGTCGTGTTCATAAAATTGATTTATGTGTGTAGAGTGTTCCAGAATATCATTAATCTCATTCTTTTTGCTGACATAGATAATTGACACATTCTTTCGGGTAAGAGTCGATCGCTTGTATCACCAGTTACCTTGACTGGAAGCTTACAGTAGCTGTCGCATGTGCTTTCTATTTAATGCAGTATAAATCTTGTCATGTTGTACGATAAACCATTTCAGTTGGAATTAATAGGCCTGCCTTTTCTACTGATTTCTAATACGTACAGCGGTGTGCAAAATAAACTGGACCACTTTGTTGGATACCCAAAATTCTTGACAGTATTATTACTCATTGTGAATTTGATTAATAACCATAAATTATATATTAAATTAATCCTCATTTTGTCCTGACTTCAAATATGTAAAGCAAACAACTGTAATATTAGTTTGTTTAATGATTGTGCCGGATAAATTCTGAATATTTCATTTTTTAATGGTTGAAAATTAAAATTCCATTAAAATTTAAATATGCAAAATTTAGCCTATTTAATCATTCAAAAACATAATTTTACAACTGTTTGCTTTACATATTTGAAATCAGTACAAAATGAGGATTGATTTGACATATAATTTATGGTTGACTAAATTCATAGTGAGTAAAACTGTTGTCAATAACAACTTTGGTTTTCCAACAAAAGGGTTCAGTTTATTTTGCACACCGGTGTAGTTGCGTTTATTTTATCTATTGAAAAATTTGAACGCTGCAAGTGATATATTCTCTGCTCTTTCTCTCTTTGACACACTGCATGAACTAGCTGTCACTTGTTGCTCTAGTCACAGTTTAGACACCGAGTGGAATTACGACTGTTAGCCGAGATAGTCTGTCTTGTTGTGTACAGTTTTATTTTCATTAGCATCATGATTGTAGCCCTAGTTAGCACTGTTGTGGCTTTAGTTTTAATATATGTGTCTCTAGCTAATGGTATATTTTATTTGTGACACTCTGTAAGGACCATGGCTTCTGATAATCTTAGCATAAGAATTTCTCGACGTGTATTTCTCAATTTCTCTACACCCGAAGCGATTTTCAATATACATACATTCACTATGTGAGATACATATTTATTATATGTTATATATAATATTAATATAAACTAATATTAATTATAATAATATTAGCTTTTTTTGTTTACAAATAATCAATGATTATTGTAATTAATTATAATAATATCAATTTATAATATTAATATGTTATAATATATTATTTCTATATATATACACTGAAGATAAATTTCAGTCATTCTATAATTTGTTATATATTCGTAATTATCTTTTATTGGTCAGTTCATAGTCATTTTTATAACGAAAAATGTTTTACCTGTGGTGCCACAAAAAGATAAATAAAAAGCAGCATATTGCATTATGGTGTCATAAACGTTGAAACAATGATTTATACAAGGAAGACTTGAAATTTCTAAGCTTAGGCCTACATCTTGTCTCTTTTGAGAAAATATTAAAAGAATTTGCAATACAATTGTTGAGCGCTTCTTTTAGTATGTAGGAAATAAAATCATCACGGCAGGGCTTTTTAGTACATGAAAATCGAAACATATCAGTGATAAATGAAGGAGTTAAACCATTCAGTATATTGTATCTGACGGTACTAGTAAAATAAGTTAGCATATCCGGTGATGGGAGAACGTTTGTTGTGTTAAACAAAATGTTGGTTGTACAAAAAAGGTGGTATCATTTGTAAATTACACTCAAGTTGAAATGCTGTCTTCTGTAAAATCAAGAACCCATCTACTAGTGACTTTGGACCAAGGTTCAGACATGAATCCCATAAATGAGATGATGATGAATGAATTGAAAGTAAAACTGTCTGTGAAACATATTGAACAGACAGTATAGCTATATACATAGGACACATCCAGTATGGCTATATATGTAGGACAGGCAGTATGGCTATTATATACATAGGACACGCATCGACTTTGGCTATATATGTAGGACAGGCGTCGACTATCGCTATATACTAGTGCTGGGCACGGCTAATAAAACTCGTTGAACTCGGTGCGTATATCTTCTCTCGAGTATCGGGTAATAGAAGTGTTGAGCATTCAGGTTTTGACTTGCGAGTTCGGGTTTTGGTACACGAATCCGTCGAGTAGAATGAACAAATGCTCAGTCTATTGCGCTCTAAGCACTGTTTAACAACCCGCCTGTTAACCCTGCGAGCACGAATATCGGTCGATAGAAAATATTAAAAAATAAATAAATTGAATAGAATTATAATTACATTGTTGATTTTAATATATGTCTGATGTTTGGAACTTTTAGACATAAAAACCGTATCAACAAACTTTATACCCGAAAAAAATGTTGGCCAAGAAGTACTAGTGCCAAGCGCTACCAGCTTCCCGATACTCGATTGGAAGAAGGCGAGTCTAAACTCGTTGGCCAAGAAGTACTCGTGCCCAGCACTACTATATACATACATAGGCCCATATCAGTTAGCGGCAACAAATGAAGTAGAGGTTTGGAGTCTAGGGGTTTGGAAGGCTGTGATATGCGGAGTTAATTATTGAAACATTTAAAATATATTTCTACTGGTTCAGAAGTAACTGTTTTAGTGTAGAAACGAAAACTATGAAAGAGCAATGAAGCCTATAATACGCATTAGCATAGCTAGTCATGGCGTTGGGCTTGTCGTTATCCTGTAATCAAGATCAGTTTTTATGAGTAATTAGGTTTTATTCACTTGTAAAAGATGTAATTTAAGTTTTTTCTTGAAACTGGCCACTTTTATGTTTTTATCGCATAAAAAATGTTGTTTTTTATACGATAAAAAAATTGTTACTAGCATTAGACTCTGGTTTTCTCTAAAAAAGAAACAAGCTATCCTTGTTGGTTAGTGTGTTGACAGTTGCTTTTGAAAAAAACTAAGGCTCTCAGTTGAAAACAAATAAAATGGAATCACACTCGCATACAATTGGTGTTTACTGCTTCAGCTAGTCACTGTTGTATATCTTACTATTCTGATCAAGACAGCCAATGCATTGTTGTTAGTAAAGTCATATCATATATTCCTTTTCCTGTAATGCGAGGGGATCTGTCTGGCAGTGGTGCAAGTTGTCATAGGTTAATAGATTGTGTTACAATACAAGTGATATGAAAATCCTTTTTTAATACACCGAGTCGAGTTGTTTTTCCATGACAAAGCTTGCGCGCAATGTTGTGAAAGATCTATCTTGTAAAGGTGTAAACTGGTATGGTTTAACAGATGGTATAGCAATACAAGTGATACGAAAATCCTTATTCACTAAACGGAGTTGTTTCTCATGAAAAAGCTTATGGTACAACAATTCAAGGAATCTGTCTCGCAATGGTGCAAGTGGGCGTGGTTTAACAGATGGTATAGCAATACAAGTGATACGAAAATCCTTTTTCAATATACAGAGTTGTCTTCTTGTGGAAACATTTGCATACAGCATCTAATATCTATCTCTCAATCTCCCCTTGCATTTCTAGAGAGAATACCATTCGTAATTTTCTGCCTCTGTTTTGCAGTTTGGGGAGTTGCCACACATTTACATCACGCACTCAAACAGTGTCATATCTTAAAATTTGGATTTCGATCCGTAAATGCCTCCTTGTCAAGACTAATTATGTTTTTCAAGTGTCTAAGGTTTGCGGGTTGATGGTTAGAAGTTGTACGCTTCGTTGAGTTGTAACATTTGCATCTATGAAAATGGAGAAAATATATGCATCCGGCTTAAGTAGATATTTGTAGGCCTTGTATGGTTTGTATTGTGCGGAATTAGGTCGAAGAATCGGCAAAGAGTAGGTTTGTGGAGTTAATCAATCTACATACAAGATCGTAATGCACTGGATGTTTGACATTTTCCATTCATTATCTTCTTGTTTCGTATACTGTCAGTTGAGCTATTATCTATACTCCTTCTCTGCCTTCAATATTTATCAAACATTCTAATGTTATTGAATGGATTGGTGGTTTCCATTTCAGGGTGAAACATACTCATACAAGAATGCTCTTGTTTTACATGATTATAAACTCGAGGACATCCCGGGTGGACCCATTAAGGTATTGGTAAGCATATTTTGTGATTGATCCTTCTCCATGCAATAACCAGCATATGCCGCTCCTTTGGAGCACCTGCTCTATGCTGCCTGTCTCTCTGACTGCTGCCGCTCTGCTGAGCAAGCTTGCCACTTACGCGTGGATATAGTGAGGTAACATTTGATCTATCTTTTACCTTGAATCCACCTGTTTGCATGGGTGTTGGTATGTCTCATCCCATTTAGTTACCCTGGAATGGCTTGCTTTATGTGTATGCACTTTTGCTGCGAAGAGATATTTACTGATCCATCTATGCCATTTCTCTATTCTAGCTTTAATCCGTGTTCAGAAGCTCATGTGTGGACATACATGTAGACATGTCTACATGTATGTCCACACATGAGCTTCTGAACACGGATTAAAGCTAGAATGTCCACATGTATGTAGACATGTCCACATACATGTGGACATACATGGACGTACGGTGTGACAATTTTTTATGACAGCCAAATCATTAAATCTTTTAGCTTTTGTCCATATTAAATGTCTTTAAAGTTGTGTTCTCTTATATTAGTTTTGTTATTCAGTTGACCCTCCTATAATATAAACCTGATTTTAAGTAAATTCCACTGAGTAAAGAATTTATGCAAAGTTTTTGCTTCAAATTATGTAGGAAATTCCGTAAAACACGCCATCATGTCATTATGTTCTTAAATTTGATCTGAATAATATTCTGCTGTGTAGAAAAGATATCGATTTAAATTGGCATTGAGGGTGTGTATGCTTCCCTTAAGCTTGGTTCCCATATCGATTGCGAGACTCCGGCTGTAATATTGCGCAGCAAAATGCTGACTACGCTAAGCTCGGTAGTTCATGTTCACATAAAGCTGCATCGCTTTATGAAACTTTATCGCTGTAAAGCTTTATCGCTTTACATAAAGCTGCATCGCTAACGGCATAAAAATGTTTGCTCGCCATGCCGCTTCAATAATGCTGACCTTCACCTGTACAGCGCATTTTGGTAAGGTTATGCCTTTGGCTCTTCACAAAATTTGAACAGCGCTAAACTCTTTCGTTGCCGCCCGCAACTACCAGCGGTAGCCGACGCGTAGGTTTCCATTTCACCGCTAATAGCCTGCGGTGCTGTCGCCGGTGCTTTGCTATGTATATGGGAACCAGGCTTTAGAGCAGAGTTCTTTCAATCATGGAACCTAAAGCAACTGTTAGCGACAAGAAAAAAAGAAAACGTTAAAGGAAAACAAACCAACAGTACTATCGTACTTTTCGGACTATAAATCGACCACTCTATATGCCGCATCTGCTTTATTTCCCAAAAAAATGACAATAAATTGGCCGCACCTTTGTAAAGGTCGCAGAACTCAGGACGGTGCTTTTTAACGTGGCAGCAACTTTGCTGTTTAAAACGGAACAGTGTCTAACGACACTGTTTCGTATTAACCGACGCTTTTTAACCTAGTGCTAAACGGAACAGTACCGTTAGGCATTGTTTCGTTGTTTTTTTTCACCGCTAGAGGCGCACTAACCGGCGAATCTGGTTAATGCGCCTTAGCAGTCAAAGGAAAAGCCACATAATAGCCGTACCCTTATATAAGCCGCATGGCTCAAATCATCAGAAAAAAGTAGCGGCTAATAGTTCGAAAAGTACGGTAGTAATAAAATAAAGCAGTCAAGTATTCCTTTTGAAGGGCCAAAGAGGCGTGTTGGGAAGATCTTGGGACAGACTAACCGATTTACACATATTTTACGCTTCGTACAACATTAAATGCTTATAGCGTGAATGTTCTTGGAACATATTAAGCATGGTTCCCATATCAGCTGCGAGGCCCGGCGCTTTTCTCACGCAGCAAAATGCTTGCGGCGCTAATGTTCACATAAAGCTGCATCGTTGATGATCGCATTAAAATGGCCACTCGCTATTCCGTTTTGAAAGTGCTGACCTTCACCTGTACAGTGCATTTCAGGAAGGCTTGGCCTGCGGCTCTTGCGATAGTTGAACACTGCTGAATTTTTGTGTTGGCTGCCGGCAATTACCAGTAGTACCCGATATTCACTGACGATAGCTCTTTGATCCTGCCAGGGATGCTTGTTGCGTATATAGGAACCAGGCTTCTTACGTTATCGGGGCGACTATTGTATATATTCTCAACGTGATTGAGGGTTATACAGTTTTTTATTCTGCCAGTAATATTCACATTGTCCATTTACAAATATGTTTACCAACTAATCGTATGGTTAGTGGTGACTACATTCCATAGAGTGGTCTATATTGTACCTTCTCAGCTGTAAATACGTGTAACATATTATCTGTAATATAATTCAGTTGTTAGCTTTACCTGTAGTCTCTGTATCTAAGGATAAACTTACACAAAATTTTACTGGATTTTAATAGAAAGTATCGGTATTTTTCTATCATTTGCATTTTTGAAATTTGAAATGATCGACTGCCAGGATGTTTCAAGTTTAAAATCGATAAAACTTAATGTTAAAACACTCAGAAATTTTTTTTGAAATAATGTCACTAGTTGTTATCGTTGCTATGGTTGATATCGACTATTTGCATTCAACTCACTATATCGCCATTTAATTTGGAACGTTACGCTTCTTTATTTTGTCGGTCTTTTTGCAACGATGTCATAATCACACTTTTGTTTGATCTAAGCTTAACCGCAATCAAGTTTTGTCGATTTTAATCTAGAAACATCCTGGCAGTCAAATCGCCTCAAACAACAAACAATCGCAATATGATAGAGGAATGCCGATGCTTTCTGATAAAATCTACTAAAATCTTATGTAAGTTGGTCTTCAACTAAATAATTTTGATTACTTTAAATATTGAAATGGAAAAAGGTGACACACATGTTCTTGTTGAAATGAAAATCTCCTGGAATCTCCATTTCATCTCACGACGATTGCTATCATTATCCTTTGTGCTGCTCAAATTTTATACACTTTCCCATAGTGATAATTTGCTTACACATCCTTTGCTGTCTCGCGGCTCTTCTGATTCACTTGGCCATCATCAAGTCTTGAGTTATTGATTATTAGATTATTAGCCGCCCACAATTACAGCTCCGCAATATTTGAGTCACTGTTTATTTGGCACTAAGGATTCATGCTCTCCTTAATAACTTTTTGTGACATCTAAATCTACATAAAGGTTTTTGTCATGTCTGGTCGTAAGTGTGGCTGTTTGTGTTAACAATATATGTTGAGAAAAATACATTACACATTAATGTAAAACTGCGAAATACCTGTGCATTCATTGAAATAATTTTTAGAATTAAAACTATTGAAATTTCAGATTATTAGTCTGCATTATTGTAAAATTGAAAAATACTCATATGTACATGGAAATAAATTTTAAAATTGAAACTTTGGAAATTTAAGGTTTAACTATTTCCATTATTGTAAAACCGCCAAATACTGGAGCGTAAATTAAAATAATTTTCAAATTAAAAAAATTAAATTAAAATTTAATCTGTTAAAAGCGTAAATTATTAATCTGATAAACAACGAAAACAAACTGAATTTAAAGGTATTAAACAAACAAAACCAATTTCGATATTTTTAACGGGGAGGGTTGGGTTGCATTAAATATTTACTATAAGTTCCTTTATCCATCCATACAACATTTCACCTTATGCTCCCAACACCAAAACGAACTAATGCCGCATGGCGGGTTCCACTTTATATACTTGTAAAGCCTGAGCTTGTAATGTATAAATACTCAAAACATTTGAGTATTTATTTAAAGAACTATTTAAAAACTATTTAAAGAACTGTCACAAAATTTTAGTTGATTTTATCAGAATGTATCGGTATTTTTCTATCATTTCCAATCGTTTTTGATGTTTGAGATGGCCTGACTGCCAGGATGTTTCAAGATTAAAATTGGCAAAACTTAATCACAGTTAAAAATGCACAGATTCTTGCCAAGTGCGATTATGACTTCTATAGTTGCAAGGAAACAGAAAGAATAGAGACGCGTAACACTCCAGCTTGAATGCAACAGGTGATATGATTCATATAAACAACAACTAGAGATGTGATTTTCTGCCCATTTTGTTTCTCAATGTTTTAACCGCAATGAAGTTTTGTCGATTTCAATTTTGAAAATCTTGGCAATCAGATCACCTCAAACATCAAAAATCAAATCATAGACAGATACCAACACTTTCTGATAAATGTACTAAATATTTTTATAAGTTAACAAAAACTTTTTTTTTTTAACTTGTAAAAAAAATTATTATTTTTTTATCAGTTTAAAAAATAATTTTTCATGTTTTATATATTACAAGATAAGATTTTTGTAAGTATATTAAGTGGACCCTGCCATATGACATTAGTTCGTTCTGGTCTGGTGTTGGAATGGTAAGGCAAAAATGTTGTACGGAGGGGTGAGAGACCTATAGTAATTATCTAATTGCGACCTCCCTGATGAAAGCATCAAAGTTTTATATAGGTACCGTACATATTAGAATCAGTAGCAACATAGTATAGTAGCCCTAGTAACTATAGTAACCTATTCAGTGGCTATGATCTGCAAGAAAATGTAACTTTACTATGTTCGGTTGTACCGTATGGAGTTCTCACCTTTGCGACAAATGTAGTGGCTAACCGGGGTGTTAGAGATTTGGCCTGCAACGTGTTCAGTGCACTAGATTTTTGTGATGCTACGTAACATAACATAAACCTTAAATGAATTTAGCTTATTAAACACAACTGCACTCAAAGCTAAGTTTTAATCTTTTACTACACTTAATTATAATTTTGTCTTTGTCTCAATTGTTTATTACCCCTTTCCAGCTTGGCACTTTTTGCAACGCTTCCACTGTAATTCTTAGCCGACCTTATTAAAACTTTTTTCAAAGAAACTCGACAAGAAAATTGAGCGATTCTGTTCAAATTTGAATTTTGGAGAGACACTGTTGTTGATGCCGTATGTTAGGCGAAATTTTGTAAGAAGGGATCAAAAAAACTGCTTGTTCCACATTGTTAGACGAAAAAAACCATAATACAGAGATGCCGTAACCGGGAGGTCCATTGGGTATAGATTTTGGCTATGGTGAATCTGTAGTCATTTTTTGTCGGAAAACCTTTTTACTGCACGGTTAGCAGTTTTCTTCTCTTTGATTATTCATAAGGCTCTGTATAGCGCCATAAATGTTATCGTGGTGGCGTGTCAACAGCTTATCTGTAGCTGTTTTTTCGTCACACGTTTTTGAACCACTTCTTAGTCAATAATGCATTATGGGAAGGTTGATAAGAAAGGGCATGTAATGATTATTCGCGACATTTTAGGTGTGGAGACATTCATTTGTGCTCGTCAAGAAGGAGAACAAAACTGCCATTACATTCTTCGCCAAGAGTGAGGATATGAAGCGAAAGTGGATGGAATCCATAGAGTTAGCAATGTGAGTTTTCATAGATGCGCGTTTGTGCTTGTAGTCAACATCCATATTCCTGATTCAATTTTTTGGCAATTGCATATAAGAGCAGCCCTGGCCTAGAAATCTGGAACAAATGATAATGCATATAGTGATTACACATCATGATCTCTGACCTGCAAACAACAGGTTAGGGTTCAGTTCCCCAAAATGCCACAAGTGGTGACAGTAATGGCATCCAACCTTAAATTGATCTCCGCAACTGGGTGTGTCTGCAGTCATTGAGGTTTTCTTACCACTAGAATCACATTTACTATGTTTCCATGACTCACACAATTCACATGATTCACATAAATCGAATGATTCGCAAGTTCAGTTACTTTGCAATTGAGCTTCAATGAACACCTGCCGATGCGGATTTAACACCAGTACTTGACCCCATAGCTCAAGTATTAACCTAAATAATGACTCTAAAAATAGCTACTCAGCCTTGTCACGCTAATCTTAGCAGCGATCCAATCCGAACGTTGGCGCATTGAGACTGCTGAAATCGAAATAAAAACGACCGAAGCGTGAAAATGTTTTTAATGTAATAGCCATCGACATTCTAATGCACATTAATCGCAAGTGCCGTTTCCATGATTCGCAAGCACGATGGATTCGATAAAGTTTTGCAAATTGTAAAACTCGCTTAGCTTGCGGATTTATGCCGTTTCCATGACGCCAATAATTTGTTGATTGGCTCAAATTTGTGAATTATGCGCGTCATGAAAAGGCAGTGACATATCCAGATCACGGGGCTATTCATTGTTCAACGATGCTCTTAAAAAATAAAGACTATCGTACTCAATCTTTGAGAGATTCCTAACAATTGTCTATACACTTACCCTTTATTCAAATAGTTTGGTATGAAAATTAGTGTCTTATTTATATTCTCAGCATGTTTTGTTTTACATAAACAATATTGGGAGTTGCCTTTAGTCTGAATGTAATTTATGCAGTGCTTCACTGTCATACCTCTATTGACTCACTACCAGAGTCAACAGAAAATTCATTGCCGTCGATCAAGTTTGAAGTTGCCATGGCGTTTTCCGGTTTTGTCAACATAGTTTAGTATTTTGATTATATTATTATTAAGTTGCTGAGCGTATCATTAGACTAAGTTGTGATGTTTTCCGATTAGCTGGATTTTATCTTACATTAATCAAAAATTTCCGTTTATTCTTTGGAAATGACAATACTTCGAACGGGTAAAGTTATAAGTGAAAGGCGAGAAAACCCGTGTTGGTAGACTAGCGACGATCAAAATAAGCGAGTATACTTGGGATGGTTGCAAAAGAGTTGAGACCTTCCTTGCTGACTTAATGACAAAATGAATAACATATATTATCGATGCTGTAAGTTTGAAATTTTTACATTAACCTTCAAACCTGTTTATGAACAACAACTAGGCCAATGGAAACATGTCATTACAAAAACAAGAATACTTTGCAAATTTATATTATTTTATTTACATTAATTTATAATATTTTATTTATTTTATTCTGATTGTTTAACGTTTTATTTTAACACTCGAGCTCAATTGGTTCGAAAGTGACATTCCAAAGACAGACAAGGGTGATGCTTCTAAAAACTTACATATTCAACTTTTCTATTAGCTAGTTTTTCTTGACAATCAGGTTGGTCAAAACATCGCGAATAGTGCGGGAATTCTGTTTAACTTTCATCTATAGCCTTTACAATGTACATTTATGAAAAGCTTTGATGTGGGTATTGCATAGGAGAGCCTAGCGACTTTCAGTGCTAGACCTGGAAACAAAGAGTTTGTCACAAAGTGGTGATGCAATGTGACAGGTTCGAGATATCTGGTGTTGTGATTGTATCCTGATGTCTGCACAAGGCTAAGAGTTGAGACGTCCGGGTGTAATATTGCGGCTAACTATGTATAAGTAACATAGTATCTATATAATAATATGCCGAGGATTGCTGTGAGACTATAAAATAATCCTTTATTGCTGACTTGTAGACATGTACAATGTAAACTGAATTCTTGTGAACTGCTGCAGTCAGGCTATTTATACCTCCTTACAATTATTCTAGAAACTTCCAGAAATTCCATTCAGGAAAAATTTAGTAATAGAACAATGCTTCTAAATTTATGATCATGACTCATCAGCGTATTGCGCAATAGCTATTGTCATGCTATAACTTTGTTTATGATACTATATACAGCACTCAGAATCTGTGACAGGGTTCTTATATAGACTAAGATTCCAAAATGTGTTGCTTCCTGTTGTTATTATGTATACCGGATGTGGCTTCCTGTTATTATGTATACCGGATGTGGCTTCCTGTTGTTATTATGTATACCGGATGTGGCTTCCTGTTGTTATTATGTAGACCGGATGTGGCTTCCTGTTGTCATTATGTATACCGGATGTGGCTTCCTGTTGTTATTATGTATACCGGATGTGGGTGTTTTTGTTTGTAGTGAGAACTTCGATCCTCCCTCGTCAAAAGAGAACGGATTCGAATTTATGATGCAAACGTTCAGTCAGGCTACCACGTGCGACTCCTGCAATAAACTACTGGCCGGCTGCTTCTATCAGGGATATCTTTGCTCAAGTTAGTGTTGTGCCAATTAGGGCATCTAGTGCTGCAGCAACCAATATCATAGTGCATCGCTAAATAGGGTATATAGTGCTGCAGCAGTCGATATTTTAGGGCATCATTAATTAGGGTATCTAGTGCCACCACAGCCAATATCATAGTGCATCGCTAAATAGGGCATCTAGTGCTGCAGCAGTCGATATTTTCGGTGCATCGCTAATTAGGGCATCTAGTGCTGCAGCAGTTAATATCTCAAGTTAGTGCTACACCAACAGTTACTAAGGCATTTAGTGCTGCAGCAGTCGATATCTTAGTGCGTCGCTAATTAGGGCTGCAGCAGTCGATATTTTAGTGCATCGCTAATTAGGGCATCTAATGCTACAGCAGTCGATATCTTAGTACTCTTTGTACACCGCCAATCCATATATTAGTGCAGTTCATATGGTAATTTTAGGCCAATTCATGTTAGTGCTGCGACTAGTGCTGAACAGGTGAAATGTTAGTGCTGCGCCAGTTGATACGTTAATGCTGCTCTAGTTCAAATATTAGTGCTGTGCCGATTCATATATTAGTGAGGTGAATGTCAAATGTAAGTGCTGCGCCAGTTCATACGGATGTGCTTCATTAGTTCATAGGTTATGGTTGCATCAGTTTTTATGTTAGTGCAGCCGTAGTTCATATGTTAGTGCTGCGCCGATTCCTATGTTAGTACTGGGCAATATGATAGTGTTGCCTCGATTTTTATGTTTATATTACGCTAGGTGGTATGTTAGTGCTGCTCCAAGTCATGTGAATATTGATACCAATTCATATGTTAATTGACGTCAGTTCATGTGTTCAAGCTGTTTTTCATGTGAAATGGGAAATTTGTTAACAATATGTAAGTGCAAGTTAATGTAATTATTGTACCCCACTTGAGATGTTAGTCATGCACCAGTTGATATAATAATGCTATACCATTTGATTGTTGTTCACTCTTCGTCAGGGTAAATAGGTGAGATAATGAGAATTTTACAAACATACAGTAATAATTGTTAGGTGGTTCGATTTATGTCATACTCAATTATTGATTTGTCTGTATTTATTTATTGGACGTTTGTGAAACTATGTCTTAAATTGCTGCTGACTAGGCACTTTTACTGCTGCTGCATAGTATTTCATATCAGCATAATTAGCAAGAAGATAAAAATGTGTCGTTTTTGTATTTAGTTCAGCGGAAACGATTGGTCTTGCATGCATTGTTTTTAATATTTAAGCACTTTTTGGCGTAACCTAAATAAGAATTCAAGCAGTAATGCGTTTTACTGACCTTCACACCGTGATAGTGTTATATTCTTCACATTGATTCATCGTGTTACGCCACAAACCTAGTTTCCTGAGCAATATTTACCTCACGAATCGGGGGTGACGGCACAACCTGTTTATAATTATACTATTTGTATTTGTGATTAAAATTGGGCTATCTCAAACAAAATGATACAGTAACAATGTGCTGTCTGCAGTAATAAATACATGTATTTGAATTACTCAAGGAGAATGTCAGCTATATATCGTAATGACGATTCTTCAGGTGCGTCATTGACTTGGGCGAGCTTGACAACGATTATAGACTGCTTTATGAGAAAGTTTATCCTTGCTGAAATATATCATAATCAGTTTTACAAAATGCGCGATCAATGCCAGGTCGATTGTTTTCGCTCTTTTTCAATGTGAGTTTTATTAACAGATACTATTATAATATATATATATTACATAATATACATAACATATATTATATTACAATAATATATTATATATATGATAATTATATTATATTAATTATATAATTAATATAATTATACAATATAATTATATTGTAATTATGATAATATATAACATATATGTATTATTTGTTATATAATATATATGTAATATATTATATAACATATTTATATATATTATATTACAATAATATATATAATACTTATATATACATGTTATAAAATATTGTATATATACATATTATGTACTATTTCATTTTTATAACAATATATTACATATGGATGATGTATATAGGAATATATATTGTTTTACAATTATATTATGTAATATATATTACACAGTGGTATCATATTTGACTGTCAACCATGGGGTTGGTGGTTCGAGCTCTGCTTAATGCCAATCTGACAAAAAGCTCTCAGCAAGCTTTCAACCCTAAATTGCTAGTCCTGGCGGTGTGTTTCTCTACTAGAGAACACTACTAAGCATTGTCACTACATGACAGAAGCATGCCATTATATATATATATATATATATTATAAGTATTTTAATATGTATTATTTAATAATTATATTGTAAGTATAATCATAAGATATATACATATTGTGTATTATTTCTTTTTCATATCAGAAACGAAGTTGAAGGTACACAAGCACTGTATTGACAGAGCCGTTAAACAAGGTTAGTACTCATTATGTATACTTGTATATTTTCTTTCACGGAGTAGGTTAGTACAGATAGCTTTGCATTTTTAAAATTTCTCTTCTACCATTTCATTTTTGTTGCTGGTCTTCAGGTCACCTAGACGTTATATTATATCGACTAACTGAATGTTGGGTTTATTCCTTGTTTGGCATTAGTGTACTAATGATTATTGGAGTTGTGATCCCTTCCGCATAGATTTGTGAACCTTTTCTCATAGTGCGGCTTTTTATCATAGAGTTGGAATTTTATTATGAAAGAATAGTCATTCCTTACTCATGGAGTTTGGATCATTTTCTCATGAAGTTGTGACACCTGTATCTAGGGTTGTAATTCGTTGCTATTGGAGTTGTAATCCCCCTCTCATAGAATTGCGATCCTTCTCTTCCACTAACTTTATAGTGGGCACAACTCCTTAAACATTCATTTGTAGAAGTGCATTTGGTACAGTGCTCCTCGAGTCTTAAGGATTTTAGGTTTTTTGAAATGGTGTTGGTAAAATACTTTTGGATTGTTTTGGTTTCATGGGACGCATGTGAGATTTTCAGTCATCAGAAGGTGTTTTTGTAGTTCGTCCAGGTCCGCTTTCTCCGCGGACACCAAGTAAGTTGTCTCCATCGCTTTTTGCCTTGTATTAATTTTCCCTATTCGCTATAGCATTGCTTCGCTCACTGCCCTATTAGTTTTGCTAGCTCCTTGAATGATTATGCCTAGTAGCTGGGGAATATCTCAGCCTGCATGCTTGTAGGAACCTAATCATGTAGATGCCCCAATGGGAAGGTCACTCACTATTCTCACCTATTAATCTCAACAGTATTATGCTTGTCCATTAGTAAACTATCGTCTAACCTTTGCACACATGGAGTTTATCAATTCTCTGCTATTTTCGTCATTTTGTTTTCTATAATACTTTTATATATAAAAGTATTATAGAAATATATCTAATGTATCATATATTATATTGATACATTATATTGAATTTATCGATTAAGTTGATTGAATTTACTTATCTTCGACTAGCAACTAGTTTGAGATTGTATTATATATTACATAATATATTATATAATATATAATACAATCTCAAACTAGGTGCTAGTCAAAGATAAGTAAATTCAATCAGTCAATATGCCTGAATAAAATTGGGAAATTTCAAAGAAGAGAGAACGACTCCAAAACGTTTGTTATTAGCATCATCTGATTGAGTGAAAAGTATGACTTGGCTGGTTGAGCTGATGATATAATTAATATACAGTCAAACATGGATAACTCGAACTTCACGGGACCGCGCGAAAGTGTTCGAGTTATCAGAGCGTTCAAGTTATCAGAGCACTGTCACAAGTCCATTTATTTATTTATTAGTAAATACATGCACATATACAAACTATAATAGAAATCAAAAGCTCAAATGGCTTGTTTCAAATTAAATGCTTCGAATGTAAAGTTTAAAACTTTTTTTTATCAAAAAATATCGGACATTTTTCTATCACTTGAGATTGGTTTGTTGTTTGAGGTGATGTTATTGCCAGGACGTTTTTCAGATTAAAATTGGCAAAACTTGATCGTTATTCAAATGCTCAGAAGAAAATACATCTTTTTCTTTTGAGCGTTTTAACCAAGATCAATTTTGCCGATTTTTCTTGAAGCTTATTCGAAGGTCACCTCACTTTTCCATGCTTCCGAAGGGCCATCGCTAAGCGGATGTTTGGTAAAAATCAACATTAACCAAACCTTTAGAAAAGTCGTTGACAAAAATATTTTGCCGACGGTGGTAATAACGACGTCTATGAATTACGAAATGTTGAGGTTTACCTCTATGACTTGGAATGAAGTGATTTTCTAAAGCGATAACCACCGTCTCGGTAGCCGTTGAGCAAAAAACTGTTCGAGTTAACAGAGTTGAGGTCGAGTTATCTAAAGCAATTTATCATTACGTGGGAACGGACGAAAGAAACCGTTCGAGTTAACCATGTGTTCGAGCTATCTGAGGGCGAGTTATCCATGTTTGACTGTATTTGGTTGAAGTTGGTTTGATTAATCCTCTAATTTATGTTGGCCAATGCATTTACCATGCAAGCTAAAAACTAATTGTTTTTTGCAACACAGGTGAAAAAAAAAACATTTTTGCTGTTTGCAGACTTGTTGTGCTTCATAGTTATAGTTATTTGGATTATTATATTTATTACACTTTGTTTTTGTACTTACATTTTTTGTTTGATTTCTCTAAAACTATGCAACCTCTTTATTTTCGTTCAAGAGTATATTTATTCTTCATTCATTCTTCTGCCAACCTGGCATCAGCTTTCTAAGCTTTCCAACAATATAATGTATATAATTGAAAACAAAAACACAAACCTGTTATTAAAAGTGCAAGAGAAGCATCAAAAGAATAAGAAGTCCACACAAAAGTTAATCATTATGCAGTTTTCATTAAATTTTTTTTCATGAAATACTCGCCAAATCAAGGCTGGTACGGTGCATCTCCGGGTTATGGCGTCTCAGTTTTATGGTTTTTCCGCCTTACGATGCGGAACACGATGTTTTTTTGCCCCCTCGTTATGACATTTTTTCTTTCGTTGTCAACAGAAATTGTTCTCAAAATTCAAACTTGGCAGTCGGTGTGCCACATACGTCAGAGTCACAAACATGCTGATATGCTATTTGCCAAAGTCCCTCTCACAACGCCTGGAAGAGATACGAAACTGTCTCTCTCCTGTCACTTCAGCATTTTTGTTTCGTAAGACGATTTATGAAGACGATGACGATATAAAAGTTTAGTTCTGTAAAATATTTCACTGAATAAGTACTCAAGAGGTTTGAGACAGAAAGTAACTGCCATGTAAGTTTTCCCCTTGAAATTTGAGACAAATTTGATATATGAGGAAACAAGATAGGTCTTGATGCAGCAGCTAAGTGGCTGAGTACGCCGAGATGCCACTTTTGAGAACGGCATCACTCGGTATTTTCTATTGGATTAATGTGAAGAAGTGTTATAAAGGTCTCTGAAAGTTAAGGTGAAAGCCAGGCTTCAAGAACAAAGCCAGATAAAGCAAACACATAAAAACAAAATACGAAAACAAAGTTAGATTTAAGTTTAGCATAAGATTTACAATTAGGGTCATGATCACAGAAACTATGGTTAAGTCGGGATTGTAAGATTTGAAGTTATCTACATTAGCAGAAGGAGAAAATTCTCACAGTTATTTTGCAAAAAAAATTGATTCTAACTTAATTACAGCAGATTTTATGGTCAATAAACTGAATGCACGTTTACCATTAGTGCGAAAGCATAAATCTGAGAAAACTGGTGTTGAAGTTTGAGAAACGAAAACCGCTGCACAATTTTGTTTACATTTCAAAACGTCATAGTAACCAATATCAAGAAGTTGTGGTATTTATCTAGATTTCTGTATTTATGTCCAAAAAATTATGCTGAATTTAAAAATCTAAACAGATTTTAGCTGGTTGTCATAGAAATAGCTGTATATTTATAAGAAAATGTATTACTTATTTTTGCAGATGTTAAAAACGGCTTGGCAGTACCGCGATATGGGGCACAGCCAAATCATCAACAAAATCTTTAAAAAAATAACAACAGTAACATATTGCACACCATCGGTCACAATATACTTCGATCTTGGATATTCGAATAATTATTCTTATAATAAAATCTGATAAAAATCTCATAAAATCGAATAATTATTCTTATAATTAAATATTGTAATAATCTTGTAAGAATCATTAGGAAAATATCATCGTAATTCCCTTTACTTTCACTGCTTTTGACATCAGCTGGAGTACCAAAGTACTCATTATAAGTGTCCAAAATGTCAGAGATATTTTTAAAATCGGCAAAAAAGAAACGATTATATTTATCGGACGCCATTTTTCAGTACTTCCTGTTTAGCATAGCAACGGTTTTAAGGGGGCTTTTCCAAGGGTTAAAGACTTCTATTGGCTAAACTGACTTCAGATTTAGAAAGATCACTCTTTAATTGGTCCAGATACACATGTTGCAAAAATCGTTACCAATATTATAAATTCAGTTGGTGCAACTTGAAAGTCGGATAACTCAACTTTGTGATTTGCGACTTAACCATGGTTTCTGTGACCGCGAAACATTTGTTTCAAGGGTGTATTGTAAGCTAAATTCATTTAAGTTAAATTGAAAGTTTATATTATACGTCTGTCCCGAAGGTGAATACTCCATACGGTAAGTACTGTACATAGTAATGTTACATTTTATTGCAGATTATAACCACTAAATTCACCAAAGTTATTATAGGTAATTATAATTACTACAATACTAATACAATAATACTAGTTTTCAATATGTTCAGTACGTATATAAAGTTTTGATGATTTTTGCCAGTTGGCGTTTGCATCAGATAATTACGATGCCAACACCGTAACGAAAAATGTTGTATTGTAGGGGGTCCACTGTATGGCGTAAGGTGTGATGTTGATTGCTAGGACAGGGTGATGTACTAGAATTTGATGTCATCGCATCTTTAATGTAGATTCATTTAATAGTGGTAGGTCAGTGCTCGATCTCCTTAGTCAAACAATTACGGGTTCAACTAAATAGTTTGAGTACGAACTGTATCTTAATTGGAACAGATTTTCGGATTGCGAACTATCCGAGTAGAGTCCGACAATGAAAGGTAATTTGTAAGCATCCTAGCTGCATCTATTTTTCTTATTCTGTTTGCAGAGCTTAGATACAGCTTCATTTTAATTTTTTGGTATTTTCTATGGGTAACGACAGATTAAAATACGTTCTGTTGTTTATTATGGGAAAATGGGGTTTGGTATTCAAACAAATCGGTGCTTGACTACCAGATTTGAATGGATTGAGCACTGAGTTACCACTGTAGCATTTAATTTTTTGTTTTTTTCTGAATCTTAAAAAACCTTTAAACAATTAACCTTGACCTGTAGTTACTTTGTTCTGTGATACAAAAAGGTCTGCACTCATGTTGATTTGTCACATAATTTGTCACAGGCTGCATAATATGACGTTGAACTGATTTTAAAATACTGTTTGTTGGAATAATTCCAAAGCTAAGGTTGCAAACAATACATGAATGTGTTAATATGGCATCTTATCCGCTTGCAGGCCACAGAAGGCAAAGGTATGTCACAAAGCACGCATATCACGGTCTTCCACCCCATCCTCAAGATAAACCTACGCTGTCATTCAACAAAGGTTAGTTCACTTTTGAAAAGCATCTCTGAAAAGTAGATATTTACAAGGTCATCGTTTGGTAGCCAGTTTTTATGTTATTCGCATATATCGCATTATATATTCGCATTATTCGCATCATCGTCATTTGTAAATGACCTTTTGAGTTTGTTCTACCATAACGCTCATGACAAAATTCTAATCTCATTTTTAATATTTAGAGTATGGACAATTCCTAAATGTTTGTTCAAATTTTACAATGTTGGCTATAGTTTTAATATTAGTTATAATAAATACCTTATGTCATTGTTTGTACTCATCAGAGTTTGCTGCCATCTGGTCATCACAACCAGGTGTGACACCTTAAAAAGGAAATGATTTGATCAGAAAAATACTTTAAAAAGCCCCTAAAATGCAAAAATAACTTCTCGAATTTGAATTTATGTTAATAAATCACGCTATGATTGTGTGTGTCTGTTGGTCTGCGTGAACGCTATGCATTTCCACACTCGGCCGATTTCATCCAAACTTCACGTGTATATGGTCCACGCCTTCCGTCAGGCCAAAAATAGCTGCTTTCAAAATACTGTCCGGTTCCTCTAAACCAGCCTCTCAAATATGAACTAACACAAAAATTTTAGTACATTTTATCAGAAAGTATTGGTATTTTTCTATCATTTGTGATTGTTTCTTATTTTTGAGATGATCTGACCGCCAGGATGTTTCAAGATTAAAATCGATAAAACTTGATCGCGAGCAAAACGCTCAGACATCTTGTAAATTAAAACATGACAAATGCCGGTACTTTCTGATAAAATCTACAAAAGTCTTGTATTAGTTCATCTTAAATGCTAGTAACGCCTAGAATATAGAATCTCAGTCTCTAGGAGACAATCATCCTAAAACCCTAACTGCCCTGATCAGTTTAGTAATTAAAGACAGTCCCACTAATAAAGCATTTATCTATTGACTCATAATTTCAAATAACAAGGTTGACATGTTAGCAACAACCTCCAATTTAAAGTAGTACATGCTGTCTGGTCTGGCTGTGTCAGGTCGTGTGACCATATCTGGTCGTGTGACCATATCTGGTCGTGTGACCATATCTGGTCGTGTGACCATGTCTGGTCGTGTGACTATGTCTGGTGGTGTGACCATGTCTGGTCGTGTGACCATGTCTGGTCGTGTGACCATGTCTGGTCGTGTGACCATGTCTGGTCGTGTGACCATGTCTAGTCGTGTGACCATGTCTGGTCGTGTGACCATGTCTGGTCGTGGGACCACCTATGACAAAAATGTTAGCAAAATGTAAACGAGAACTCCTTCAAATAGATAATTTGGTGTTTTGAACTTCACCTGTTATCCTCCTCAGTTAACCTTGTTGATGTCTGTGGAAACCTCTCCTCTTGTTTCAGGTGAATCCATAGATATACACACTGATCAAATGCATGATCGTGACTGGTATTATGGGAGTAAAAATGGAAACCAAGGCTTCTTTCCAGCAAGTTATGTGGAAAAAACCCGAAGTGTGAGTTACTTAACCGTTCTTCCACTTGGTAGTCATATCCTGGACTTAGTATTGCAGGTCAAGATCCACTATTCTTGTTTTCCTTTTCAAGCATAGACCTATTACCTATACTTAATATCATTAATAGTTAATACTTGTTATAGTTAATAGGTCTATGTTCTCAACTCTTTCACTACAGTGATCCTTTTTAATGGCTCACCTTAGTTCCTATACAAAAACACGATCACGGATCTCGGAGGTAAAGAGGCAACGGATTAACCAAAAGCTTTGCCACAATAAATTTAGAGCACTGGGTTATCATTTTGACAAAAAATGAGCCAGTTAGTTTTGTTTTCACTGATAATTCTCAGCATAATATTGTAGTTTCCTTTTTTTGTTCAGGGTTGGTGAAAAGAAAAATTGTAAACAGACATCTAAATGGGTTTCTGCCAGTGAAATGCTTAAACAACGGAGCTAGGATATTTCTGATAACTATATTTTTACATTAGTGAATGGGGTCTGCGTTTTGGGCAATATGCGGAAACGAGATCATTTTTCTTCACCAAACTAGAACAAAGTATTTACCCTTTTGCAGGCATGGCGACATTATTGTCGTTTAGCGATACTGAGGCTGATGGGCAGAGCGACTATTATGTCGCCACACAAACCCTTTTGATAAACTGATTTTTTATTAACTTTTTCATTTAATTTGACGACCGATAGTAAGCTCCAGTAGATTGGTCTCTGTTAACAACCCAAAGATGAGTCGTTTTGAAAGAAAAAACCTAAACGAACGAAAAGTCCGAAATAAAAACGTTTTCGAATGAAATTGGAAATTTTTTCTGTAGCCTGTTTCTGATTTTGTTTTTGCTTTCTGAATGTTTTCCCAGAGTGCAACAACTAATCTTTTACTGTCATGGCGTCCTCCAAAGGCTATAGGCAAAGACAAGGCCTTAGAGGAACAAGAATAAGCACATGGTGTCAAGACAGCGGTGTAGGCCTCTGCAAGGGCAAATGCTTCCAAAAGTACCATAGCTAGAGAAGCAGTTATATGAAGAATTGACTTGAAACATGTATATTTGTATTTACCTGTATCATGAAAACATAAGGACGGATACTATATCATAAGTAAGAGTGTACGAAGGATTTTTTTTAATCGATTTGTGAAAAATTAATATGCCTCAAATGGTGTCTCAAATAGCCCAAAAAACTTGCCTGCGGAGGGGCTAAACAAAGTATCATTGCGTGTAAAGTGTATGTAGCAGAGTATCAAGGAAAATATCAATGCATTTGATTTTCAAATGCATTAATTCTTGTGCAAAATTTTTGCAGATTCCAAAATACTTTAGATTGAAGCCTTATGATAGAAACGCTAGAAATTACATCAAAAATACCAAGTGTACATCAGCAAAAGTTTTTTCCACAGGAATTCAACGATTTTATGTGGAAGAGTTAATGATGGGCATACTTCCTTAGTTTAATTATTGCTTTTTACTGTCAAAATCAGGAAACAGCTGGGTATATATATATACTAGAGCTGCACAATGATCGCGTTAATTAAACGATTAGCGCAACTAATACAAATAAACGATTAACTGAGTTGAGCCAATTAATCTTAAATAAAATACAACCGAGGTGGTGGTCATGATGTGGTTCCTTTCCTTTGTACTCTTTAGTACCATACGTTATGTTATACTAACGTAGCAGGTTACTACCATTTAATTTACTAACAAATATTATGACAAGCAACACTTTCTTACCAATAAATTAAACTACAATGATTTTGCACTCAACTATGAAAACACAGTGAGTCGCTAACATTAAACTTGTTTATACAATACAATGCACAAGCGCCGTGCCGATCTAGCTGTAAGCGGCCATGTTGTTAGTTGTTTGAACATGTTTTTAGGTAATAGCAACAAAAGTGATTTCAGTATTATTTAATATCTTACAGTTTATTTTTGTTTATTTTTAAAAACTTCCTTAAGTAAATTATACATGTATTTTCATTTTTCAAAAAAATCACAATCATATTTCAGCTTCAGAATATTAGTAATATAAGATTGACACTTTATTGGAACATGAAAGCAGAAATATGTCTTCCACCCAAGGTAGCGCATTTCTGTAGGTTGTTGGAAGCGTAAACAAGAAAGCGAAGTGCGGTATATGCCAGAAAGAATTTGCTTACCACCACGGCACATCATCATTAAGATATATTTTAACTAATTCTCATCCTACTGCGCAGAAATCATCACCAGCTGTCGCAGACAATAACTAATACGACTGACTACCGGCATTGCTGTCCCCTGTGAGCAGCTATTCTCTAAAGCTGGCAATATTGTATGTAGGAAGAGGGCATCTCTTTATTCAGATAATGTGAATAAACTGTGCTGCCTCAACTCTTGGCTGACTTAATTATAGACTTTCATAGACTGTATTCATATCTATAATAATTATTACATTGTAACTTATGTACATTGTACATAACAGGTAATCCTGCTAACAATTGTTTAAAATATAATTAATTTATATGTAGCTGTATTATTTGTTTTTGAATATGCAGGTTTTTGCTAGATTAGTTCTAAGATTAATCGAAGATTGACTGGTTCAGACCAGTTATTAATCGCGATCAATTTTTATAATCGTTGTGCAGCTCTAATATATACGCATCATGGTGGCAACATTGAAAGCAGCTGATGATCACACCAGATACATTTTATTTTTTTATTTCAAGTCATCTATCTACATGTATATATGTATATGTATCTCAAAGTTTGTCTGTATGTGTACTCGTTGTCTTGTTTGCTCAGCTATAACTACTAAATTCTTGGAATTTAAAGTTCCGCATTATGATGGGTTAGAACTTACAGAGATTATAACCAACCGCAAGATTTCAATCCACGCGCTCTAACACTGAGTTAGATATGGCATAATGATCAAAGAGGTTATTATATGGTGTATGCACATGCTAAATGACGTATTATTTTAGCATTGCGCCCATGGAGTGCCCCTATTATGAAATAGTCTTATCCTAAATATAGGAAACAATGCTTTTTGTTATTTTTTCATTGGAGCGGATTTTTTTTGCCGATTGATATCAACAATAATTTCTTTCGGAATGAAAGTTTGGCAAGTTGTACACTGATTATATCAGTTATTAAGAGATGTACGTTGCTCACCATGGCGAGTTCAGCGTTATCCCCTATTATATGCGGTATAGCGTATCCACACGCTAAATGACGTATTATTTGAAACTATGAATTCAATCAACTCTATGAAACACGATGCTTTTTCGTGTTTTCTTGAACTTCTTTTTTCGGTTTTTCGTAAGGTTCAATTACCATATCCGGGGTCAAGGCTAGTTCTTCTTATGCGAATAATTGTATTATCTTCATGGGAAGAGCCTCGACATTTCATCTCCATTCGGTCAGACAAAGACTGTACGATATCTCATTTTTACATTTGTACCCGTATTGAGGGGTAAGAGTATCGTCGTATTCAAAGTTTTGATGGATAGCTTCTGCTGCAACAGTAACTTTTTTTATACACATGATTCTATGCAACGAATTGTTATTATTATTTCAACATATTCAAGGTTTTTATTTTGTTTACTCAGGTCGTATTAATTGTATCATTACCGAATCATCTTTTATTGTAATCATAGCAAAACTGGCCTAATTTAGCCATTACTTGCTAATTATTTCACATTTACATCCAAACCTTTTTATAGTTGTTTTATTTTTTTAATTTATAAGTTAGAATGATAAATTTTATTATATGTTAAATACAAATCAATTTTCTGTCCAAAGAATTTTTTATTACTCGGGCAACGCCGGGTAGCACAGCTAGTACAGTATAAGGCTCGAAATGAGCTCGATAATGAGCTATATGATGTCTCATAAAAACAAGCCTAACGTTTATGAAATCTGCTTGATATGCTTACTATATGAACAGCTTGGTTTTGTTAGGAACAGGCAGTTCACATCTTGAGTTTGCTCTGTACGCGCACTTCATAATTGCAGCTCTTTGCAAAAATAAAGTATACAGGCATGCAGATGAATTGCATCTTCATTGTTTTTACACGTATACAAAGACAGAACGCCTGTCATACAGCTGTCATGCAACTAAGATACTTGTGGATGCGCACACTGTAGCAAGTATGCACACAAGTATGCACACTGTAGCAAGTATGCACACAAGTATGCACACTGTAGCAAGTATGCACACAAGTATGCACACTGTAGCAAAGACTTTGTACAGTTCACCAGTTTTAATGCACAGACAGGAAGGACACCATGCTATGTGACCAATCCAAAATTTCCACGTCTGGAATAAATTTTAATTTTAGAAATTATCTTGAACATAAAAAGTGATTCAAGAAAGTGAGTAAAATGAACGGGACAGGAAGTAAATATGAACAATAAACCAGTGTGAATTACAGTGGACCCTCGCTATACAGTTTTAATTTGTTGCAGTGTTTGCATCGGTAAGGCAAAAATTTCATATAGAGGACTATAGAAACCCATAGTAAATATTTAATGCAAACAACCCCTGGTAAAAGTCATCAAAATTTCATATATCCCCTGTACATATTGAAAATTAGTAACAAAATAATATCGTAACCTTAGTAACGATAGTTACCTAGAGTAACTTTAGTGTATTTACTGGGTATTATCTGCAATAAAATGTAACAATGCACTATGAGCAGTACATACCATAGGGAGTTCTTGCTTGCGAGGCAGGCGTATAACATAAACGTTGAATGAGTATAGCTTGAATTTACAATTTCAATTTAATGTTCTTTTTTGAGCTTTTAGGAGCTTGTAATCTTGTTTCCACATATTTTGCACCTACAACATAGCAGAGTAAGGCATGGTGAATCTTTTGATACCAAATAACTGTAATGTGAATTTTGCTGCAAGTCAACCTTTAAAGCCAATTTATACTATGTATTTTACTGAGCTAATCGTTAATTTTATCATTTAAATCTTCAATTTTTAAAATGTAAGAAAATTACTTCTTACACTTCACATCCTACATCAGCCACAATTGATGTTATTTACATCCATAACTTTTGCAATTTGGAATTGCAAACAAAACTAAATATAATATGAAAAATTTGTTTAAGACATTTACATAAACAAGCGATTTACTTGCTTTGGACTGTTCTACACATTATACTCAGTCCTTTGAGAGAGTTGGTAGTCACTTCTACTTTCAGAGAGTTAGTAGTAACTCAGTAACTTCGGAGAGTGAGTAATAACTCAGTAACTTCAGAGAGTTGGTAGTAACTCAGTAACTACAGAGAGTTAGTAGTAACTCAGTAACTACAGAGAGTAGGCAGTCACTCAGTAACGTCAGAGAGTAGGCAGTCACTCAGTAACTTCAGCGAGTGAGTAATAACTCAGTAACTTCAGAGAGTTAGTAGTAACTCAGTAACTTCAGAGAGTTAGTAGTAACTCGGTAACTTCAGAGAGTGAGTAATAACTCAGTAACTTCAGAGAGTTGGTAGTAACTCAGTAACTACAGAGAGTAGGCAGTCACTCAGTAACTTCAGCGAGTGAGTAATAACTCAGTAACTACAGAGAGTGAGTAATAACTCAGTAACTTCAGAGAGTTAGTAGTAACTCAGTAACTACAGAGAGTGAGTAATAACTCAGTAACTTCAGAGAGTAGGCATTCACTCAGTAACTACAGAGATTCAGTAATAACTCAGTAACTTCAGAGAGTTAGTAGTAACTCAGTAACTACAGAGAGTCAGTAGTAACTCAGTAACTACAGAGAGTCAGTAATAACTCAGTAACTTCAGAGAGTAGGCAGTCACTCAGTAACTTCAGAGAGTGAGTAATAACTCAGTAACTTCAGAGAGTAGGCAATCACTCAGTAACTTCAGAGAGTAGGTGATAACTCAGTGCCTTCTTATCCAATCCCATTTCTGAATGTAAATTGTTGTTCTTTTTTTCAGTCAACTCTGTCAACTCAGTCAAGAACTTCTGTTGGATCAAGGTTTACTTTCCGAGACAGCGGCATCAGCGGCAACCTTAGCTTCGGCAGCATGAGCAGTGGCACAGGCAGCGTCATCAGCGTAAGTTTTCCTTTTACAAATATATATTTTATGTTTATATATAGACTAGGTGAATGCCGGGGTGACAAAATAGTTTTGCACAGAAAGTTTCTTTTTATTTAACACTAGCTGTTCTACCCGGCGTTGCCTGGGTAATAAAAAAGTTTGGACAGACAATTCATTTGTTTTCAACATATAACAACACTCGCCATTCTAATATTCAAACAACATATCATGAGAAAAGTGTTTTGTCATATAAACAATGAGAAGTAGTGAAAGTTGCTCGCTATTAGCCTGCGCGCTATTAGCCAGTACGTTTAATAATATGAGCGGACAGCTTCTCGTGACGTTATGCAATGACCCGTGTCGTACGTAAAGCCTTTGGGTATTGCTCTGATATAATGACTTGTATTGGCAAGCTAGGAACTCAAGCTCTGTAGTTTAGTGGGTAGGGTGTCGGACTGGTGTGCGGCAGGGTTTGAGTTCAAATCTTCCATACGAAATCTTTATTCCAAGATTTTAAGATCTGCAGCCGGACAATCAAACCTACGAATAAACATACGACGACCAACTGTAGGTAATACAGTTACTAAAGTTAACATACTATTTTGTTACTAATTTTCATAATGTACAGCACTTTTATAAAATTTTGGACGATTTTTACCTTCTTTTTTCTTCATTGTATAATTACAATGGTTTCTATACCCGGACATACGATTTTTTCGCCATACGATGCCAGCCTTGGAGCGGATTAACATCGTATCTCGAGGGTGCACTGTACCGGTTGTTACTACTGAGAGATCAGAAAATAAAACATATTTAATCGCATAGGCTTTTTAAAAGTTCGAAAAATGTTACTGACTTAACTGCTGACAAGCCTCCATCACTCTATAATTTTTCCTCTCACTCGGGGCCCAACTTCACACCACCTGCTGATACTCCACCGTTAGAATAATGTTATTACTTCTTTCTTCCTCTTGAGCAAGGTGGAAGTAATTTGTAAAAGATTTTAGTAGCAGAATCTAACAAGTATTACGAATATAAACGTACGAAGATTAGAGTCCTTCGACCACAGTCCAAACTGCACTCATGGAAAAGTGCTAGAGTTCAGTGATGAAGGGCAATTATTGAACTATGTCTGAACAAGGGTTTGTGAAACACTCCAATCAAAGTAACTTACTTCAATGGATAGCATCGCATTCAAAACCATTCAATAAATTTCAGAACTGTTATTGAACTGTCAACAGAAAATTACATGACTTTCGGATGTTTTGGGAGACCTTTTTTCGGCAAAGGGGTCGAAGCTAAGTTTTAGTATGTATTTTACTAGACTAAACTTCAACTTTGTCATAGGCTTAACATTTTACTACTTATCTCGTTTCAATTTCATTTTTATTATAAATTATATTGAATAAGCCTGAACTGAGCTAGTGAGCATCGTATATCTCCTTCAGGCGTTGTGGGAGAGATTTCGGTAAGTAGCATATCGGCATTTTTGTTATTTGATCGTAATTAGTACACTGACTGCCAAATTTTAATTTCCATGAGAACTTCTTGTTGATATTGTATGGCGGAAAAAAGTCAAAAAATAAAATTGTTCTCATATAGGAAGGACAGAAAAACATGTTCCATATACTAAGGCAAAAAAATTTTCTAGCAAAAGCATCGTGACCCCAGGATGCACTGTACAAGTAATAATTATGCGTGTGCAATTGCGAAAAGGATATACAGTATACAGTAAGAGTGATGGGAATGATATGAACAGCTTATCCTTTTTTACACGCTATTGTTATTACACTTGCGATTTGAATATTGCGAGTTCAAATCCAGTACGATGCAGGTTTTTCATTGCTAATGCTTTATTGCTATAACTGGACAGACGAATGACATACAACAGGCAAACTTTGAGATTTATATAAATATACACACCAATTATATATCTTTATATATAAATATATATTTATATATAAATATATATTTATATATAAATATATATTTATATATAAATATATATTTATATATAGATATATATTTATATATAAATATATATTTTTATATAAATATATATTTGTATATAAATATACCCTTCAAATTTCTAGTTTATAATTATATAAAATATATGTATACACATTAATTATATATTTTATATTTATATTTAAATATATATTTCATATATATAAATGTAAATAAATAAATTATACAAATATATAAGTATACCCCTTAAATATATGTTTTATAATTATATAAAAATATACACACCAATTATTTATATTATAATTATATATAAACTAGCCGAATGCCCAGCACTGCACGGGTATTAAAAACGCAGTAGTAGGTACTCTAGGACACTTATGTATTCGCCTCATCTAACTTTCGTGGAGTCATCCTCTCGCGGAAATTTCATGAGCGAAACTAAACTATCATAACAAACGAGCGAAAACGCGAAATTAAATAGCTTCGTTCATTGATAGTCCAAAAAACAAATGGCAGCAAGCGATCAAATTGCATTATCGACCTCGCCCACACCATTCTACCTCCGGTTCACAATTACAAACTATTCCTAAATTGAATTTTTTCTTATCGGTGAACTGAACCTGAGGAATCTAATTATGTTTGTTCCACTGCATTTATTTTCACATCACTATAATTTCGCACTCATCAGAGCTGCGAAATTAAGTTGCAGTGAAATTTTACTGTATGCTACTCACGAAACTAAATACTAGCGATATATAAGTGTCTAGTGACCTAGGGTAATGTAGTTGCCGTTGGCTAGTTAGAGCAAGTTAGTATATGTAGTGCTAAACATGGTAATAAGAGCCTTGGGACAATCTTTGGTGACGTCGTGCACATCATAGAGTCGCTATGTGTATTTTAATCCAGATAATGACTATCTGCCATATGACTCCATTGTATCCAGTGTAGCTTAATCGGTTAGCTTGTCGTCTTGTGAGCTGGAGGTTCCGAGATCAAATTCTTTGCGATTTCCAATTTTTCATGGTTAGTTTTTAATCGGTGTAACAATACACAGGGTTTAGCGAAAAGTTTAAAAAAAACAAGTACCGTACTTGTCGGACTATTAGCCGTTACTTTTTTCTGATGATTTGAACCATGCGGCTTATATAAGGGTGCAGCTATTCTGTGGCTTTTTCTTTCACCGCTAGGGCGCATTAACCAGAATCTCCGGTTAGTGCGCCTCTAGCGGTGAAAGAAAATACAAAACAATGCCTAACGGTACTGTTCCGTTAGGCACTAGGTTAAAAGCGTCAGTTAATACGAAACAGTGCCGTTAAGCACTGTTCTGTTGTAAACCGGAAAGTTGCTGCCGTGTTAAAAAGCACTGTCCTGACTTCTGCGGCCTATACAAAGGTGCGGCTTATGTATTGTTTTATTATCGTTTTTGGAAAATAAAGCAGATGCGGCTTATATAGGGGTGCGGTTTATATTCCGAAAAGTACGGTGTTTAGATTTGTATAGATATATCCACCAAATACCAAATATATATTTTACGTTTCTGTATAACTATACACAACAAATATGTATTTCATATTTATATCTATATAAATCTCATAGGTTGTGCGTGTGTGATTCGGTTTGTCCAGCTATAGCTATTAAAATGTTGGAATGAGGAATCCAAATCACAGAAGATTTAGTCTCGGGACCTCCCATTCTCCAGACCAAATGCTAAACCATTAAGCTACACCAGATTGATGCATTCATTGGACGATATGAGTCGATATCTGGGTGAAAATGCACATAGCGCTATGCGTTACGCAAGTCATCAAAGCTTGCTCTCATGGCTCTTATTAGTAAGTAGCCAACTTTCTCAAATTGGCAATGGCCATTGGCAATGTGCCAGGCTAATGGCAAGTGGCAGGCAACTACACAACCTGTCACGGTTTATAAGCTGGTTTATAATATCGTGCAACGCCGGGCGTTTCGCTAGTATATGTATAAATATTAAGTATAACTTGTGCTTCGCATGTTCAGTTGGCGGACCTGAGAAATTTAGGCATTTCATAGGTGAATATATGTTTACATTCTATGCAAGTTCTATTGTGTTAATGTTTGACACGTACAGTGATCTCTCGCTCGTCATCTTTCGCTGCTTCGCGGATTTTTTTTACAGTGCATTGTGATCTGAATCCTGATTGGCTCAGGGGCGTTAATGTTGTCTAGAAGTAAAACATTGATGCTGTTCTGTATTGTTTTGTCACTCGTCAGCAGTTTTCGTTTCCTCACATTCTGCCAAATTTATGTTTGCAAATTTTCTTCGTGACAAAACCCACAATGTCAAAGAAACGTTCTGCACCGACAAAGAGGCCTCCGGACACGCCTAAGAGGCCGAGGAAGATGCTAACTATTGCATAAAAAGTTACACTTATGGACATGCTAAAGGAAGGTAAAAGCTATGCGGCTGTAGGGCGCCATTACGAAATAAATTAAATCTTCGGTTCGTTCTATGAAGAAGGAAAATAATATAAGGACGACAGCAGCAATATTAGTTACCAATATTAAAATTGTTTTTAAACAAATTTTGGACCTAAGCACAGGTTTTGCTTTTTGGTCTCATTCTATAGTACAATATTGTGTGAAATAATAAAAAATAACGCTGACTAATTCACAGATTTCGCTTATTGCGTGTTTTTTTGGGAACGCAACTCCCGCAATACACGAGGATCACTGTATTGCAAAGTATATGTACTGAGCTATGAAATTGGCTCAATTAGCATGCTATAGAGTAGTCTTTCACTTTTCACGATTGATGGGGATCGTCGTTCCCTGTGATGAGTGAAAATCCACGAAATAGAAACTAATTTTCATGTATATGTATCAGCCAAATTCTTATAAGTATAATAAATGAGTACATTGAAGATATATCGGTTGACTCTCTGTTTATATTTCAACTTCAGTTGCGGTATTTTAAGCCGGTTTGGACTTCATCTGGCCTGTCTATTCGTACTTGTGATTATTTGGTTTTTTCGTGAGAAGGAGGTCACATGTTTATAAATGTTTTTTATGTATGTATATTTATTTTAATTTTGTTGAAGTTTATAATTAATTTTGTTTTAATTTTTCAATGATCATTTTTAACCGTAAAGTGCTGAAACCGCGAAAGGTGAGCCGCAAAGTAGTGAGGTATTACTGTATGTGTTGTAATTTTTTAATTGCCATAGTGGTCAGCATAGCCCAGGACTGCAAGAGTCTTATAGCACCCACTGTTTTGCATAACTTCCATTTCGAGCTGGACAACTCCTGATTTACACAAATGGAATGGTTTTGTTACCTTGAGTGGACAATAGTAGATATAGTGTTATAGTGATATAGTGGATATACGGTTATTAGTAGTGGTTTGCTGTTTGACTTTGACTATTAACATAACTTTCTGTTTATAGCCCTTTGAATGTATTTCAGAGTAGGTCTTGTCACCCTATCGTTATTTTCATGAATAATAATTGACATTAATGTAATGTAATGACCAACGAATTTATGATGCTTTATCCATGATCAGCAACTATTCATTTCTCATCTGATACTAAGAATGAATTAATGTGATGTAGTGTCTACCCGGTTTTCATTCCATCTCTCGTAACAATATTGCATAAGATAGCCTCAGTGTTGATCGTATATGAGCCAAACTGAGGCTATTTTTGAAAGAATTTTAGTGCGATTTTGCAAACAGTAAAATTTTCCCTAAAAAATATCTTAAAGAATGCAGAGAACTAGAAATATTTTGATGATGAAATTGAATGCGTGATAACATAAACGATCGATGTCAGTAATCAAGGTCAAGGCTGTTACTATATATTATTTTCAATGTGTAAATATTACCACTTATTTTTATGGTTAGCTATCATTTAGTAGTAAATACTTATCAGACGACTGAGAGAAAAATTGTCGAACATCAAGCATTAACAGATATTCGTATTTACAAGTCAGGTGAACAAGATAATAGGAAGTTTATTGTAATTATCAGTCCAAGGACACACATCTTTATGTACTTTGTAGGCGGGCTCGGACTATGTCAATACTCCTGATACAAATCTATCCATTTATCCTTGGTGAGTCACAATATATAACATACTTTCTAGAAGATACTGTCAGACTTTCTTTGATGTACTTATGTACTTACCTCCATAGAAAATACTGTTAGTATATATTTGATGTACATATGTACTTACTGTCATGGAAACTACTGTCAGCTTATCTTTGATGTACGTATGCCGTTAATTTCATGGAAAGTACTGTTAGTGTATATTTGATGTATGCATGTAGGTTACTTACTTTCATGGAAAGTACTGTTGGTGTATATTTAAAAGGCTCAGTACTTGCCTTTTAGCTTTTGTTAACTGTGATTAGTTTTGCTTCAGTTAGACAAATGGTAGCATGGTAGCATTCTTTGCTGTGAACCACTCTGCAGTTTAATGCTTGCTTTACAGAATGTTTTCTGACCAGCCCAGGATACTTTAGTAATTGTTTGTTTATTGAAGCATTGTTTTGCTAACTTGAATAATAAAGAAATTATTGTATAAAATTATTAAGAATATTCGTTTTAGTTTGTTTTCAAAATTATAATAAATTCGTAATAATATAAATTTATAATAAATTCATAATATTATTTATAATTATTATTATAGTAAAGACATAATCTTTACTATAATAAGGGCAGTTATTATAATAAGGGCAGTCTCCGTCTTTCTGGAGCCATGCTAAAAGTGTTAGGAAATAAAGATTCCCCACACAGTGATCGAATCCGCGGTGTCAGATTCAAAAGCAAGTGCGATTCAACTGCACAAACCTGTCGCTTTACCAATTCACAAGATAGTTATGCATGTACTGATTATTCATGACAGTCTCTCACAGTGCACGGGACTGGCAAGTGTAGTAGTACTATAGCATAGTAGCATTACTAGTTTATCATAATTCAAGCCAGAGACTATACTACTAATGGTTTGTAGGTATGTATAGTTCATGTATATCATGGTCTGTATGTATGTATGTATGTATGTATGTATGTATGTATGTATGTATGTATGTATGTATGTATGTATGTATGTATGTATGTATGTATGTATGTATGTATGTATAGTTCATGTATATAATGGTCTGTAGGTATGTATAGTTCTTGTATATCATGGTCTGTAGGTATGTATAGTTCATGTATATCATGGTCTGTAGGTATGTAGAGTTCATGTATATCATGGTCTGTAGGTATGTTGGAATGTACAACAAAAAGGAGGCTTCAGCAATGCTCGCAGATGCCGAAGATGGGGTATTTCTTGTCAGGGAAAGTAAAGATAATCCTGGAACTCATGCTATTGGAATTGCGTAAGTTGTAACTTTAGTTTCAGTAACGTTAGCTTACTGTGCATGCATATTTGCTCACCGTGTGATCAATTCTTTTGTACTAATTATGTAGTTTTATTCTTTCGGCTATAGTTTGTTGTATTCATTGCTATGAATATGTACTCGTCACTATGGACTTGTTGTAATCGTCGCCACGGACTTGTTTTACTTATCACTATGGATTTGTATTCGCCACCATGGCCTTTTATTCATTGCTATGGACCTGTTAGACATCCTGTTTGGGTTACCCAGGGTTATTTCTATTGTTGCTATGTAGTTACACAGTCATTCTCCATTTACAGCTATGGAGAAGCTGCCAAGCATATAAAGATTACAAAGACCAAAGATGTATTCTCCATAGCAGACTTTAAAGGCTTCAATTCAATACCAGTGAGTCTACACGAGCTATCATGAAATAGTGGGAACAATGTGTCTTTGTGTGCCTATAGAACCGCTAATCATCATGATTCTCTATTTTGGATTGTTATCATCAGGTTAACATGCATGTTAACCTGATGATAAAATGCATGTTAACCAGCCTTTAAGCAAGAATACTGACCTGAACATGTTAATCCATATATTAACATATTTGTGAGTGTATTGGTTAACATATATGTTAAAATATGTGTTAACATGAGTGTTAACATATTTTAGGCAAGAATACTGATCTAAAGATGTTAATCCCTATTTAAACATATTTTTGAATGTATGGGTTAACATATATGATAACATAAATGTTAACATGTATGTTAATATAAATTTTACTTATATGTTAACATATTTATTAACATTTATATTAACATACATGTGTCAACATGTCAAAATGTTGACAACAAAATGTCAACATTTATGTTGACATAAATGTTAACCAGCGGTTAGGCAAGCTAACTGCTCTAAAGAGCTTGTATGTTAAGAAAAGCCGTTATCTGTCCCATTTTAGGATTTAATCAAGTACTATCAGACGCACACATTGCACGACAGCTTTCCTGAGTTGACAACGACTCTCCGTATCCCCTTCAACACTAGAGGTTTGGATCTCTTACTAACTCCAGCATATTTACCAAATGCCTTATATCTTACCTTGCATCTTCGCTCCTTTTTGCCCTGAATAAACAAGTAGATTTTCAGAGCATTACCCATGCAGAATACAGTAAACCCTCTCATCTTCACTGTTTTGGTTTCGTGGCTTCTGTACTTTACGGGGTAAAAAATTTGAACAGATTAAAAAACCAAAGTCAAATCTCTCACACACTGTTCTAATTACATCTTTCCGTGAACATCATTGTGATAGCTGTCTCCTGTGTTTGCTATTTTTCTTGTTGTCTTTTTAAAGTACAGAGCTTGTGACACTCTTCATGCCTCTTAAGTACCATCGACCCCCATAATTGTCTCATGAACTTGAGAAATTGAGGAAAATGTTTACAAATAATAAAAATAATGAATAATAGTTTACATATAATGAAAAAGTGACTCTATTAGATATGGCTTTGTTAGTTTTATTATTTCCACTTTTCGAGGAGGTCGCCATTCCTGATTCACCCCGAAAAGTAAGGGATATGATATATATGATATATTTTTGTTTTGTATTGATCTTTTCATTAATCTTTACAAGAAGGTTTTTATCACTTTTAACCCGCTATGCATAAATTTCCATTTATTTTGCTTTTTATTCACCCCGCCTGCATTTAGCCTTCACCGCTACACTTTAAGTTTGTTTACCCAGGCTCGGTCAAGCGTGGTTCAGTTAGCCACTCCAACTCTTTTGACAACACATCAGCACACGAGGGGAGACGACCGTGTAAGTTTTAGTATCTGCTAGAGCTTTCCTGTCATTGTTAGGCTTTTGTTAACCTTTAACAACTGCGGTGTTGTATGGGTAACTTCTTATCTGAGTCGATGTCTGTGATATCTGAACTTATTCTCAAGCATAGATTGATCTGTGGCTAGTTTGCTCTATGAGCATATCTGAGCTCTCATTAACTGTATTGACTTTTGATCACGTTTGGCGAAAGTTGGAGTAGATGTCGTCATCATGGCATTTATTATCTTTCTGTATATTCTCACACATACCTTAAGTCCTTATGCTCAAGTCCTTATGCGCGGCTTGTCGTTGGGCGCGACTTCTGGTTCAAGGTCTTAGGCCGCGGCTAAATCCAAGTTTTTAAAACTTATGTGAGGCTCAGGGCGGCTTCTCGATAAATGCTGTCTCTGCTCAGTTCCACGCTATAACCATAAAATCGCCGTCATGATACACTTTTATGTACGGGGTTTTGGCGACCTACTCGTTTATTTTCAAGGTCATGTTTATGGAATACTTTAGACTAAAGAAAAATTTATCCCCCATGTTTAACTCGCCTCAGTCATAGGTTATTAACACCGTTTCATTCTTGACCGGCATCTTTCCATAAACGTGAAGCTCCTTAACAGCGCAATAAAAATCTAGCTGAGACATGGCAAGTAAGTTCTTGATGCAAGGGTTTAGAATTTTAATTCGAACTGGGAAGTAAAAGAAAATTCTTTTCACGTGTACTGGTGTAGCCTGTTTTCTTATTCAAGAAGACGGGAGTATAGCGAAACCCGTCTCAACAATCTCGCTCCCGAAGGGGTCAAGGACGTCAAAACCTCAGTCATTAGCCGCGGTCTGTGTGCATATGCGGTTTGTTGGAGAATTATTTTTTCTTTTGTAAGTCATCTGTTTTTGAGCACAAGCCGTGCAACTTGAGCATGAGGGCTTACGGTAAGCCAATCCTAAAAAAAACAGCCTTAAAATCGTCACTTTTTAAATATTTGTCTGTAAACCAACCCTAAAAATCACAGCGTGCTGGTACAAATTTATCAACACAACAGTTTTCAGAAAAGAATTAATGAAAATGATAACCATTATTGTCGTTTCACTTTTGCTAATAACAGTGAGGTTTTTTCAACTATAGTAGTGGCATTATTAGTACTGCTAGTTATTACTAGCGGTACCGTTAATGGAAATAAACTACACTGAGTTACACGTGACGAGTGTAAGCACATAAGCGATCAATTGTGTGACCAATCAATCATAGTCTGTTATCGCTGTCATAGCGCACTATTATCAACCAAGCACTGCTTTCTCTGTCTCATCATGAGAACAATAGTTGAACAGAAGATAGGCAACAAACAGCGGTTTTGTTGCATTTTTTTCAAAGAAGTTTCACATGGGGCTTTTTCAATGCTAGTTCTTTGTACGGTATAAAACGAACTGTAAGTAAAAGGCTACCAGCCGCTGCTTAGCGTGGTTTGAGTTGTACCCTACAGGGTAAATTTATTAGCGGGGTCAAGTTTCGCGCAAATTTCCTTTTTCATGCATATTCGGAGACTAAATTTATTTGCAGGTGAACACAATCATTCTCTATTAAGAATTAACTCTATTGCAGCTAGAAATAAAGTTAACCCTTCGCATGCGCACACCTCATGCTTTTGTTTCTATTTCTATTTTCATATCTTGTGACAACCTTGAATATTTTTGTAAAGAGGTGTGATGCATTGGCAATGGAGTTAACTCGAAGCCCCGGCGATGATTTTAAAAAAGATTTGGAACTCGGCTACGTTTAGATTTATGCCTAGCGGCTAGTTTTTAATTTGAAGCAGTAGTTGTTCTCCCTTGTGTTTAAAAATAGAACTGATTATTAGCGGAATTTAATAATTCACGGAATTGACTTCACGAAATTGCGAATTTCTATATCCATCGAATGTTTTCATCCTGTAGGATAATTGTTGGAATTACAATGTAGGTTAGCATAAAGTCATGTCGTTTACGCGCGATCATGGTTATACGCGTATACACCGACTTCAAGTTTGGCAATCCCCTTTTTGAGTTTCAAACTTGGCTTGTATGCGAGCATTTACTGTACATATTGAAATACGTACACTTTTGTACATTTTTTGCACTGAGAGACTGAAAACTCAGTTCTGGCCACCCAGTTGTATCTAAGTATCATCTAAGAATCGCATTAGAAGATGCCACTGCTTTTTTTTTAAATTGTGGCCAATTTTTCGGAGTAGAATTTTTGTGTTTTGTGCTCTGCATTTCCCGCCCTTATATGCTCATGTATTGATGGCAATCAAGGCCTGTTAAATCGAGGTATCACGCACCCTTTACATTGATATTAATCAACATATTCCATATCTCTGGTGATTAGAACTTAACTTTATTTTGGAATATTAACTAATAACCTATATTTAATTTTAGTTTTCAAGTCCCATCTTTACAAATGATATTCAGTGTTAGTTAACCGGAACAAAACACCAGAGATGGGACAAATATTGTTTGTCCCATCTCTGGTGTCAGCTATCATTGTTAAAGGTTGACTTGCAACAAAATTCACATTACAGTTATTTGGTATCACAAGATTCACCATGTGAATCTTGTGATACCAAATAACTGTAATACCAAAATCTCTGTTGTGTTGTAGGTGCAAAATATATGGGAATGTGATTACAAGCTCTTAAAAGCTAAAAAACGAACAGTTAATCGCAGCCACACGAGACCGCCGTAGTTTGGATTCGCTTTCCAAAACGGCTCAAATGGGACGTAGTTGTTGATGGTTTCTGTTTACACTTTCATGCAATCTCATTCGTCGAAATATTTTCACAAATATACTTCACGCATTCAATAAAACCATGTCTATTGTTCTTATGCGTCTATTTTATCGTCATTGTAATGCTGTAACTTTTAGCACTGATATCTTTTAACTTACCGTACAAAATCGTTAAACTTTTTAACCTTAGCTCGAAGGAGTACATATCATTGTATGATAATCATGACGAGCCTGTTGGTTACCTGTGATAATCAGAAAGTGTTGCAAAAATTATTTTCCAAGTATTGGGTCACGTGATCAGATTACGACTTGACGATTAGTCCAAGCCGAAACAAAACTGTAAAGTAGCGAGCATCTATATTTGATACGGGGTCTTCGGTAAAACCCGAAGTGTTTGTCATAAACTAGTGCTACGATAAGTTTATATTGAGCTTTTTATTGGCCTTTCAATTCACGTGAGAACATCACGTGACAAGACGATAACCACACTGTAATGAATACGTCAGGTAAATAAAGAGATTCCAGATTTTCGTTTTTGAGCTTTTAAGAGCTTGTAATCACATTTCCACGTATTAGGCACCTACAACAGAGTAAGACATGGTGAATCTTTTGATACCAAATAACTGTAATGTGAATTTTGTTGCAAGTCAACCTTTAACATTTTGAAGCCTGGTCCTGAGGCAATTTGAGCGTCGTCTGTCCCTCCTGATTCTTTGCCCAAGTAAGGTCGCCTCTTAGTTTTGCTATGTTTACTCTGCGCTTCTGGTTTATGTAGGAATACAAAATTTTTGTCTCTATCACGTTTTCGGTATAATTCTGAAGTTTCAAGTAGATTGAATTATTAGTTTCAGGGACATCGTCAAAATACTGAGGGCACTTTTACCCGACTAGGAAATGAAAAATGGTTAATTACAGGTTCTCAACTCATTTCAACTTACATGATACGAACAAATTGCATACAACCACTACCAATTATTTTGACAATATCATTGCCAGCTGCTTTAACAATCTTCCACTAATATTTGTTCTCTTAACAGAGAAAGGTATTTAAAAGGTATTGTTGCATGGCATAATTTGAAAAACATTTTTATATTTAGAATTAAGTATTGTCAATAAAGTAATATATATATATTATATATATAATATATATACGGGTATTTATATACATGTATATTATGCAGTTATTATATGTATATAATCACTGCATAATTCCATCACTGCATATTATATTATGCTGTGATGTATATATATATATATACATGTATATATATATAAATGTTATATAATGCAGACCATTATATATATAATATATATATAATAATATATATGTAATATATATGTAATGGTCTGCATTATAAAATATTTATATATGTATATATATACAGTATATATATACTGTATATATTGCATATATTATATTGTATATAATATATACATGTATATATTTATACATGTATATTATACAGTGATTATATGTATATAATCACTGTATAATACCATCACTGCATATTATATTATGCAGTGATTATATACATATAATCACTGCATAATATGCATGTATATATTTATACATGTATATATATTATATATATATAATGGTCTGCCGGCAGAACATTAGTTTCTAATGACATAATGATTGAAATTCTTGGTAATGAAGGATAAAAGTAGACAAAGTTGGAAAGCTTCCTTCCCTTCAGCAACAAAAGATTTACACTAAAACTATTTGTTTATTTATTCATAACAAATATACACTCTATCAGACTCGGTGTCCTGCAACCTTTATGTTTCTTCAGTTGTCTCCAAAACTCCGCTATTTGAAAGAGTATAAAAAACTATTCACTCCGTTTCTGTTTTTTATTTTGAGTTGTTTGCAAGCTTGGAGCTTCAATAGAATATGCGGTTCAAACGGAATTGATGCGGTTCAAACGGAATTGTGTTATTTTAAGGAAACATTCGATGGAAAGTTGTTAATATGGTCTGGGATCAGGGAACGTTCTTGTGTATACAAAATTAGGATTCAAAGTGTTAATTAAAGTTGCAGTTTCACTTTGTCGCATTTATTTATTAAAGTTGCAGTTTCACTTTGTCGTATTTCTTTATTAAAGTTGCAGTTTCACTTTGTCGTATTTCTTTATTAAAGTTGCAGTTTCACTTTGTCGTATTTCTTTATTAAAGTTGCAGTTTCACTTTGTCGTATTTCTGTATTAAAGTTGCAGTTTCACTTTGTCGTATTTCTTTATTAAAGTTGCAGTTTCACTTTGTCGCATTTATTTATTAAAGTTGCAGTTTCACTTTGTCGTATTTCTTCATTAAAATTGCAGTTTCACTTTGTCGTATTTCTTTATTAAAGTTGCAGTTTCACTTTGTCGTATTTCTTCATTAAGATTGCAGTTTCACTTTGTCGCATTTATTTATTAAAGTTGCAGTTTCACTTTGTTGTATTTCTTTATATGAATGCACGTTGTTGGGTGCCGATTGTAGCTGAGGTTGGACGCAGTTGTCTCTGCATATGGATAGAATAGATTTCGCAAGCAATTTATACATGTTATAAATTGTGTCACAAATTATGTCATTGCATATTATATAATTTTCTTTTCTCTCTACTAGCCGTAAGCGCTGGTAGAATTTCATCTCGTAGTCTGTTAGCTTGCTCATAACGCCTCTAATGTTGTCCGATTATCACCATCAAGGTTTTGTTAATTCGTTTCTTTTGTATTCCTCTAGATATCCATAATGCATTAGCCCATTTTTTTAGTTCCACGGAATCGGGTTGGCTCTTCGCCTTCCCTTTTTTCAACTTCCCCTAGCCCACGGGCAGGTAAGCTGGCTAGAGCTCAAGCCTAAACAGCGTCAGCTAACATACTAGCATGGTTTGAGGACTGATTCTAGGGTGGCTGGTTGATAGCGATCGCTTTCACAAACACCTGGTCTTTGAGGATCTAATAAAATCAGCTAATTACGAATTTTCTACTGTTGTGCTTGTGGCTCAACGTAAATGGATCCATGTGGTGTTTTCATGTTGTTTTCATTCACATTTCTATGTATAGTAGTGTGTGAAATAAACTGGACACTTTGTTGGAAAACTAAAATTCTCATTTACGGCATTGTTACTCATTGTATAACGTATATAACGTAATTAAAATGTGTCAGTTTGACCTTTCAAGCGTTTTTCCAATTGGTTCGTGGCTGAGTTCCATGGTCATGTTCTGGTGACAGTCTCCTTTAGATGGTTATGCTCCCTAATCCCACAATCCCATCCCTGGTTCTTATTAGAGCTCTATCAGCGAATCTGAGAAAATGATTGTGAAGTTTGTCATGACTTTTGGCTGAAAGAAAATTTCACCAAGTAGTAATTATCATGCTTATACTCGCTTCAGCATGTCACTTTTATCTTTACGACATGGGATAATTGATAAAATGAATTTGAATAGCATGAGATCTTGTTAACACTTGTTAAATTAAATAGCTATAACATATGCTCTTGCTCACTAGTGTTAGTCATGTATTTGTGTCATATGACACATGTGTTATGCATTTTCATGCTGTCAGTAATAGTTACATAAGATATATCAGCTTTAGCTCATCCTACAGCTTTCATAAAATGCATTTCTTCAACATCGGTTTGGGCGACCAGTCGTTCTGAGCCATGGCCATTTAATTTGCTATTCATGTCTGATTTTCTTTCCTCTCATAGCTTCCAGAACTTCGATACCTCCGATCATTGGAAAGGCCAAGGTATCATTTGACTACTCATCGAAAGAGACGAACCAGATAACTTTGGTGGCAGGTAACACAGTCGCTATTGTGAGCAAGGCAGGGGGTGACAGAGGATGGTGGAAAGGAGCTGCTGTTACAAATGGCCAATTGGGCAGGGTAATATATATGTTTATTTAGCTTTGTTAACAATGTAAGGTCATTGCTGTGGGAGTTAAAGATAATTTGCACCAAGTTTTGGTAGATTTTATCAGAAAGTATCAGTATTTTTCTCTGCTTTGCGATTGTTTTTCATGTTTAGGTGATCTGACTGCTAGCGTTTTTCAAGATTATTGAAGAATATTGACGAAACTTGATCGTCATTAAAACGCTCAGATTAAGTGAAAGTGCGATTATGACATCTATAGTTGCAAAGGGACTGACAGAATAGAGACACGTAACACTGCAACTTGAACGCAATAGCCAATATCAACTATAGCATGTATGTCCCTTCACATTTTTATCACGATCAAGTTTTATCGATTATTGTTTAGAAACATTCTCGCAGTCAGATCATCTCAAATATCAACAACAATCACAAATGACTGTAACAGCTGTAACCAAATTCTGTGAAACTCAAAAACGGATAAAGGGATCAACAGAACTAAATATAGGAAGGCGAAGGAAGAAAAATTAAAATTAATTAATTTTAATTGATTACTTAAAATTTATTTATCACTTAAAATTCTTAAATTCTAATTCTTAAATTTTAGTACTTAAATTAATAAAATTAATGACCTGACTGCCAGGATTTTTCAAGATTAAAATTGACGAAACTTGATTGTGGTTGAAACGGTTAGAGGAAATGCGAATCGATGTGACTCGTTGCTATAGTCAATATCCGCTGTTGAGTTCAAGTTACATCGTTACGCGTCTCTATTCTGTAGGTCTCTTTAGAACTATAGATGTCATAATCGCACATTCGCTTTATCATATCACTGTAATCACTGACCATGTTTTAACAAATGACTGAACTGGTAATAATATTTTGGGTTCAGTTCTAGCACGAGTAGCCACCCTTCACTCACTTTGATTTGTTTAGCTGAGATACGAACATTTCGGCTTGGTTCCCAAGGGTTTGTCAGTCGAAGGCATCATCTCATTTGTTGAAAGTAGCTACCGTTATTTATTTAAAGATCTTGCTTTTTTAGTCCAGTGGGGAGGAGAAATATTTGTAATAGTGTTGGCTTTATTATTGTAAGTTATTCTCGATATGGAGAGTGTCAAGTTCTTTGTGTGAATGCAAAGCCTATTTGAGTGTTTACATAAAATGAAACAAATGTGATCGCTACATATCGGGCTCTCATTGGTTGTTTTTATAGCCATTGTTCAGTGTTGAATTTGTGCTTGTTTGTAAGGATGCCGGGAGGTTAGTGCTATGTTATCATTTTTACTAACTGTTTAAATGGTGCTTTTTTTCCATAATTCACCAAGAAATGGTATAATGTCTTAAACACTTCCATGGTACCCAAAATAAACTGGACACCTTTGTTGGAGAACTAAAATACTCATTTACAGCATTGTTACTCATTGTCAATACAGGATATGACTTGATTTAAGTATCTAAAGATGCATGTGGCGCGATCATATCTGTACAGATTGTTATCTTCAACCATTAAAACAATGAAATGTTCAGAATTTAGCCTGCATAATCAGTCAAAAACATAGATTTGTAACTGTTTAGTTTACATTCTTGAAATCAGGAATAAGCAATGAAAATTGCAATTTGACAACAAAGTGGTCCAGTTTATTTCGCATACCATTGTACTTTGACAAAATGTGAGCAATAAAATTTTTTGGAAATAATGGAGAAAAAATTACATTTTAAAAATTTGTTGTAAATAATAACATTGCATGAACCTGTTGACATTTCAAGCCAGCAAAAGTTCAACACTGACCAATTATTGAAAACAACAATTAGAGCCCAAAAAATAGCAATCACATTCTTTTCAGGAATTCACTCAAATAGGCTCTTCATTTACTTAAAAAAATTGACTTTGGAAATGAACCTGATAAAGAAATGAAGGCTCAACAACCCATGTTTGCTTAGTAGTAGCGGTTTCTTAATTCTTTTATCATGTTTCAGATTGGCTATTTCCCGATGGCATATGTCGAGGAGTGTGACGAGGATGCTCCAGGGTTTCTATAGCACCTGAAATTAGGTTTCTTTTAATTGTAACCTTCACCTCAGCATTTTTCTTCTGCAAGAGCTTTTACTGACTAGTTTTCTTGTTAGTCGACATGATGCACCAACAGGCACCTGTAACTGCTGTCAGGCAGTGATGACATTTTTATTCATATACACCTGCGCTCACTGTCAGTAATGCTCGCAAGATGTTAAAAGGCTTGCAAACTATTGCTCATAACTGGACTTATCAGTGTATTTTATAAAGTTTTGTTCAGCTGTTAGTATCAGGTCGTATTTGCTATCTTTTAATAATTTTCAATACACTTTTTTCTAAGCTGGCACAATGAATTTTACAGGGCATCTATGCTTAGACTGTGGGTACATTGGCTGCTTGCTTCGCCATAGAGCGACTCGTGTCTTAAATACTATTTTAAATCATTTGCCACATATCCATAGATATACTGCTGCGCAAGGCTATTAAGCATGTGTCACACCTTTCCAATTGATTTCATTGTTTATTATCTATTTTTGATATAATAAAAGTTTCTTTGTCACGGATTAGTTTTATTGTTAAGAAACTATTTGGCTCAAGTCTCCTGTGTTGTATAGATTGATAGATAGGTGCATACATAGACAACTGGTTAGATAGATCCATAAATTGATAAATAGATGCATAGATAGATAGCTGGATAGATAGATGCATACATAGATAGATATATGTATATATACAGATAGACATAGATAACCGAGCTGGGCTACCCGCTGTTGCCCGGTTATTAAAAATCGGCTTATAAGCAATGAGAGTTGCCTGCCATTTGCTATTAGCCCGGCACATTGCCAATGGATAATTTGAGTAAGCTTACTAACAAGAGATACCGCTTCTCATGACATTACGCCATCACTTTGCATTGTGACCGAAAGCGGTAGCCTTTTTGCTCCTATATAGCGACATAATTGCCTGGCAAATTTATCAAGCTCGTGTGGCTAAAGGCCAGTTTACACTACATCGCCGTATTTCGGTGTTGATGCCACAATACTTCGGTGATCGTCAATGATAGCCATGTTCACACCATCACATACCTATTTGCATCAGGAAATACACAGTGACGTACTGCTTTCATTTATCTTTATTTTTCCGCCATGAAACCTCTTTGTTGTCGAGTGCTAGAATCAAAAACTATTCCCGCAGCTACCAACACAAATGGATATGAATGAATCACTCTATCAGTGACCGCTAATTGTATCGTCGAAATGGTTCACATTTGCGAGGCAGTTGTCGATGCTTGGCGAAATATCGGGAAAGTTTGACAGCTACAAACTTTTCTGACATGACCGGTTAACATAACCGATTGATAAAAACATTGATAAAGGAAAACGCTGACAAAAGGCGATATAGTGTGAACCAGCCTTTAGTTAGTAAGCTGTCAAACTATGCGAACGGGAGGTTCTGAGATCAAATCTTCTGCATTACGGATTCTTTATTCCAAGATTTTAATAGCTATAGATGGACATATACAACAGCGGACGACAATCATTGAGAAATATATATAGATGTATATACAAATAGGTAGATATAACTTTATTATCACATGTCGGTTTTATCACCAGCAGTTATCACAGGCCTTTCAAAGCATATTGGACCATAAGACACAAAAATATAGAATGGTAAGGTAGTGGTGTCTGATATAAGGTGTGGCGGATTGTCTGAATAAATAAGAATGTAATTTTAGTTCAGGCAGATTGGAGGTACATTTTGAGTGTTTGAAACAGCAATGAACTAAAAACACAGCTCATCGCTGCCCATATCAAGTAGCATAACCTTGAATAAACATTTTGGAAATGGTTCCAATTTTTGTCTACCAGTTTATGATACAAAGGGGTACTAGCTTGAGGCAGCATAAACAAATAGGCAATACATGATTCTGGTAAAAGAGTGATAGGTCTTTTGGTTTTACATCTCTCTTTCTGAGCTGAAATAGAGGGTGAGCTGATGGTCTAAATCAGGGATGACCAAATGATTTTGGCCATGATCCGTTATAGCCAAATCTGACGCATTGAAGATCTACAACAGGCTGATGGTGGCCATTTTTATTGTTTACCATTCATAAAACTATAAATCAGTAGTTAAATGTGTGAATAAATGTTTGATATCAGTGAGAAAAATGATGAGTGGGCTTTGACTTCACAGTACTATCAAAACACTGTTTTTTGCTACTTCTAGCGACTCTTAAAGTTCATGAAAAGACGGCTTTTTACAAATTTCATGGCTGAAAAAAATGAATTTACAAAAGTTCTAAAAAAGTTACAAAACATTTTTTTTTAAATATTTGAAAAAAAATTTCACCAGACAACTTGAAAAAACCAGAAAAGCTACAAAGATCCGGATCTGAATCTAGGTCCGCCATTTGGCCATAGCTGGTCTAGATGCTGAAATAATCAAGTCGAAGTGACTTTAAACCAAGGCCTAAATGTATGACTGAAATCCTGACAATGAGTATTATTTTGTGGTAGAAAGGCTGTATACAGTGTTTCCAAAGTCAAGTTGATAGCTTGTGACTTGGCAGTAATCAGCGACGTGGCTGTTTGCTCGAATTTTTTACTATCATAAGAGCTACATCCGTCTTTCCGTTTAAGCGTTGAGAATAAATATTGCACCTCACGGGGATCAACCCCATACATTTAGATGCATAGATGTTCAGCCAAGCGGACTATCACTAAACCATCCAACAACAACTTGAAATCATTGTGTTTATAAATGTTGCATTTTATTATCTTGTTATTATTATAACTATTGCATTTTATTATCTTGTGCATGTGCATTTTAACCAATAGCTATAAAACGGACATACGGCAGACAAACAAACGCTTAGATATACAGTATTTCTAGTATAATAAGAGCCATATTCATCCAACGAAGCGAAAGTTGGAAAATTAAAAAGACATTACATCGTGCTAGATTCAAACTTGAGACAATAGGCTTTATCTCTCAGCATGCAACCACCTGCTCCAATCATTCACCTTCCACGACTTTAGAATTATTGTCCATCTAGTTACTCTCTATTATATATTAGCTGTATTACCCTGCGTTAGCCGGGTAATAAAGGTCTTTCTGTCGCTGTTTGTTGTGTATATACCCATGTGTATATACACGTGTGTATATATACGTGTGTATATATACGCGTGTATATATACGTGTGTATATATCTGTTTGTATATATATATGTGTGTATATACACGTATGTATACACACGTATATATACGGGTGTATATATACGCGTGTATATATGTGAGTGTATATATACGTGTATATATATATATACATATATATATACATATATACTAGTATATATATATATATATACTAGTATATATATACTGTATATACACTGTACTACCTAGCATTGCCAGGTAATAAAAAAGACTTACGACAGAAAGCTCTTAGGCATTTAACATAGGCCCCTATAACAACATTTGCCATTCTAACTTTCAAACTACATATCATGAGAAAAGTTTTTGATGTAATTGAAATAAATTAGAAGAGAAAATCAAAACAACTGTAAAGGTTTTCCAACCTTTTCAGACAACTGTAATTTTCAAACTTAGTATGATGAAGACCTTGTTTCGTGCAGGTCAAATGAACTAAAACAAATAAAATAAAATGACTATAAAAAGGTTTAAATGTAAATGTAAAATAATTAGCAAGTAATGGCTAAGTTATGTCTGTTTTGCTACGATTACAATACTCTAGGACATTTATGTATTCGCGGCATCTAACTTTCGCATTATCGCGGCAACCTCCTCACGCGAAAATTTCACGAGCAAAACTAAACTATAATAACGAACGAGCGAAAACGCGAAATTAAATGGCTTTGTTCATTGATATTCACAATAAAATCGTCATATTAGAAATGCAGGCAATTTCCGTGTGTGGTTGGCTCATTGGGCAATTTTTGCTAAACTCATTATAGCTAATATACCGACTGAGCAGCATGGCAAAACAAATTAAGATAATAGGTTTTTTTTGGAAAAACCTAGACAAATGACGAAGATGATAATATTAGTTTAGTCATAGAATTTGTAACTGATGAGGATGACAGTCTGGTAGGGAAAGTCATAAAATTGAACAATAATTATTGTGGTGATGAGTTTTATTACCAACCAAAAGCAATAACAACCCGGAGCCATGGCCACCGCGGCACCGCGTGCTATAAATACTTGAATTCTAATATTGGTACCACATCAGTCACTGCGGCAGGGACCTTGACGTCATTGATAGTCCAGGAGACAAATGGCAGCAGGCGATCTAATTGCATTGTTGATCTCGCGTACACATTTCTACCTGCGGTTCACAAATACAAACTACCGTAGTTTTCGACCTATTAGCCGCTACTTTTTTCTGATGATCTGAGCCATGCGGCTTATATAAGGGTAGTGGCTTCTAGCGGTGAAAAACAAACGAAACAATGCCTCACGGTACTGTCCCGTTAGGCACTAAGTTAAAAAGCGTTGGCTAATACGAAACTGTGGCGCTCTGCACTGTTCCGTTTTAAATGGCAAAGTTGCTGCCACGTTAAAAAGCACAGTCTTTAGTTCTGCGGCTTATACTAAGGTGCGGCTTATGTATTGTTTTATTATCGTTTTTGAAAAATAAAGCAGATGCAGCTTATATAGAGGTGCGGTTTATAGTCCGAAAAGTACGGTAGTCCCAAATTGAAAAATATTTCGTACCAGTGAACTGGACCTGAGGAATCTAATGATGTTTGTTCTACTGCATTTATTTTCAAATCACTATATTTTCGCACTCATCAGAGCTGCGAAATTAAGTTACAGCGAAATTTTACTCTGTATGCTACTCACGAAACTAAATACTAGCGAAACATAAGTGTCCTAGGGTAATATATGATTTGGTAGTAATATAATTATTACGAACCGTAGAAAAAAAACTTCAATATGATGAATTAAAACTAACAGTGTGTGCATAGAAGTGTGTGTTACTAAAAAAATTCACTGTTCCATCTGAAGCTATACATCAAAACTCTGAATACGACAATACTGGTACTTCTCAATACTGGTACAAATTAAAAAATGTGTCATACTGTCTTTGTCTGACTGAACGGTGAGAGAATGTAGAGGCAATTTTTACTCAAGATAATACAAGTGTCTGCTTGAAAATTATTGACCTTCACCGCGATTTAGCAATTGAACCTTGCAAAAGCCAGAAATAGAAGTTCACAAAAACGCAAAAAAAGCATCGTGTTTCATAGAGTTATTAGAATCCATAGAGTTTCAAAAAATACGTCATTTAGCGTGTGCATACGGTATACAGTATATGATAAGGTCTTTGATCAATATGCCTTGGGTAGCTCAGTGGTAGAGCTTGTGATTAGAGAACCTGCAGACGCAATCTCCATGAGTTCAAATTCATCAGGAAGCGAAATTTTAATTACAAAATTTTGATAGCTATAGCTGGACATCCCGAAGTACAGATGACCGACATCAAACATTGAGAAATATACACATGTACATGTACACATGCGTATACACACGCGTATACACACGCGTATACACACGCGTATATATACGCGCGTATATATACGCGCGTATATATACGCGCGTATATATACGCGCGTATATATACGCGCGTGTGTTTTATATTCGTGTGTTTTCTTAGAAAACACAAGAATTGATTGGTCTCTGGTTAAGAAACAGTCAAACATTTAGTTACTTTGAGCTGCCCTGATAACACAATGTATGATGTAGGAAAATGCTCTGAACTTATAGCTGATCTTTCTTCAGAACATGAATGTTTATTACAAGATTAATAGTCAGCTACAGAAAATGAAATTCAACAACATCTAAAAGTCTAAGATAACAGTTAGTTGTTGTGTACTAATAGTTAAGTTTAGTCTTGCTAAACTCCTAGTCAATTGCCGCCTATAAAAGTTGATATTGGTTTATAATAAGCATTATATATTTTTAGGTTCCAACTAAGATTGAGATCAATTTGGAATAACGGAAATAAGCTTATATCTGATGGTTTACTTTAAAAAACCCCATTCTCGAGACTACTATAAGTTTAAACTTTTATCAAATTAGACTGGGAACTTTTGTGACAATAAGGTTTATATCGCGAACAAAAATTAAAACTGCACTTTATACATGACAATAATAATAACAATAATAATAACAATAATAATAATAACAATAATAATGTGTGATAGCTAAATTAGGTCAAATGGTAGTTGATACCAAAACTTTTTTAAAAAGAATGTCTGCAAAAGATTTTATCTCAACAATAAAAAATAAAATATTAAAAGTTACTACAGAAACAAACAAGAGACCAAATTTGGTAGTAGAGGTAACTCTCTCACGGTTATCCAGCATAATCATAGTTTTTAACGCGTTAATCGTAGATGTGATCAACTCGCTCGCAAATGAACTTTCGTTTGTTTCCGCAAGGTTCATCATTTAGACGAGTGGCTCTGGTAGGTGGTGTTCGTTGGACAAGACTCATACAAGCTCCGTCTCCGCTTGGCGAATGCTTGCCCCAAAATTCTTCATCAATAGGTTTAATCGTTTGTCCGGTCCACATCCATTTTCCATCTGACTTCTCTCCTCCAATCCAAAAGTATGTTCGCTGTGTTGGCTCTAAAATACATAATAGTCAATATTTGTAGGCTGTCATAAGACTCAATACTTAGCTTCATTTAGTTCATAGACTGAAATCATAAAAATCAAATGCTGTCGGGTGCCTCCTGCATTCGTAAAATTGCTGCACTGCTGATTTCTAAACCTTTTCCTAAATATTTGCTTTAAATTTCTGTGAAGCTGTGTATTTAACAAAACGCAAATCTTGCTGACAACATCACCTGCTGACAACATCACCTGCGTGACCTGATGCACAGGAGCAATTTAAGACAAATTATTTCTTGGCACCGCGTGGTGATGATCCATCCACCGTGCTTGGCAGCAAAATGTGTTAACCGCTACACCACCGCTGCCCTTTTTATAGATTTTTAATGCAAGCTCTCATTTTATACATTAAGAACTGACACCATTCACCATCTGTCAGTTTTGCCTCAATTCAAAAGCGTGCACAATAAGTTGGTTCTAAAATATACATTAGTTAATATTTGCAGGCCGTTTATTAAACATAGGCAGTTGTTTAGGTTGTGATGGCATGTGTGATGCAACTTTGCTTATATTTTATACAAATTAGTTTTTAGCTTTGTTATAAGCACTTTATTTGTTATTATTATATTGATTTTGCCCTTTATTCAGCTGCTTTACCATCTATTCCAATCTAGCACAAGTAAATATAAATATTTGTACTATATATTCGCTAAATATACATATACAATATATCTTATATATTTTAGGTTGTTCTTTTGTATGAGTATCAAGTCAAAGTTTGTTGTAATAATTGAAGTGAAACAAACTATCTGGCCTTATTTGCTAATTATTCCACAATTAAATAACATTCCAGTGGTTTTATTTGATCTCTCAGTTTGCCTTATTTGCTAATTATTCCACAATTAAATAACGTTCCAGTGGTTTTATTTGATCTCTCAGTTTATTCAAACTGCCAAAGACACTTTTCTCATGAAATGAACTTTAAAAATTATAATGGTAGCATTTTTTAAACTAAAATAAAGATTTTGTGCAAAATCTATTTTGTTACACTGCAACACTAAGTATATATACATATGTGATACATATATGTATATGTATATATATATATATATATATATAATATATATATATATATATACATATATGATAAATATATGTATATATATATATATATACATCTATGTATATATGTGATTGATTTATATTGGAATATGTTGGTATTATATGGTCTCAAGAGCCTTACTGCGGCGCAAGTTGAATTCGAAAGCAGCTGACCAAAATAAGTACTTTAACTCTCTGCCAATTTGTTTATATACATATATGTATATATACATACATATATACATATACATACATATATACGTACATGTATACATACATATATACATACATGTATACATATACATACATGTATACTTATACATACATGTATACATATACATACATTTATACATATACATAAAAGTATACATGTATACATATACATACATGTATACATATACATACTCGTATACATATACTTACATGTATACCTACATGTATACATATACATACATACATACATACATATATATATATATATATATATATATATATATATATATATATATATATATATATATATATACATACCTATATATACATATATATATATACATGTATATATACATATATATATACATATAAATGTACATATGTATATACATATATATGTACATATATATATGTACATATATACATATGTATATATATACATATACACATATATATATACAAATACACATATATACATATACACATATATAGATATATATACATGTATATATATACAGTATTACTTCAACTTACGAGTGCTCCAACTTACGAGAAACTTGAGATACGAGCCAGCTTTTAAGCAAGTTTTAGCACTAACATACGAGCCATGTTTGAGATACGAGCACGTGAGTCAGTTGGCAAGTATGCCGGAGGAGTTTTATGAGAACAGCATCACTCTGTATCTTTTTATTTCTCAGGTTTTAATACGTTTGTACCGTGTTTTGTGTGCGATTTTCAGTGCAGAAGTATGTGAATTAAAAGTACTGTGTGTAGTCCGAAAGTTTGCCAGTAAAATGAAAGATAATGCAAAGAAAAAGCAAATGATAACAATTGATATTAAATGGTAAATTATGGAAAAATATGCAAAATGTGTATGCGTGATTGAGCTAGCTCAGCAATATGACCGAAATATATCCACAATGATCAAACAGTAGTTTCAAACCATAGTTTCTAATAAACGGCGCAGCGATCTTCACAACCTCTGATGATAGGACTGCTCAAGCATTGGATAATCGATAAACAATTGGCCGGTGACAGCTTAACTGAAACGATGCTATGTGAAAAGGCCGGTGCTATATATCAAAACAATAAAATAGACATTCGGGCAAGTTGGCTAGTGGTTGAGCATTAACACTTTGTGACGACACCTGCGTTCGTCCTAATCGCAACATGTTGAAAGGGCGACAAAAACAAATGTCCTTAGATAGGTTTATCTTAAAACGGCCAGCTAGTCGTGAAAGCGAAACAAAGGAAAAATTAGCTATCCAGCGAGCAACTTAAAACTATGAACGCCGAAGAAATTTTAATTACGTTAAGTTAAAAATGAAAGTATGCTTTTAGGTTTGATTCTACGTTTGTCTTTTAACACTTAGATAAAATTCAAGTTTATCAAAGGCAACTGTTGTAACGAAGGAGAACTTATATCTCCCACTCTGGCAAATTCTAGCGTTAGCTGCTATTGTAGGTATTTAATTTTACAATTTAATCACGTTTCTTTGCATTATTTTTTATTTGTTGTTTTTTGAAAGCATGTGCTAAGTTAGGACAATAACCAACACATTCTTTCTGTAACAATATCTTGTTTTGAGTGTTTTATTTGAATTTTTTAAAGTATGGAAACCAATCATAATATATTTAATTGTTCTATATATACATGTAAATAAATTACACCAACATGCGAGTAAATTGACATACGAGCTCAGTCTTGGAACGCATTAAGCTCGTACGTCGAAGTGTGACTGTATATACATACATATATATATACATACATACATATATATATATACAGTCATACTTCAACTTACGAGCTTAATGCGTTCCGAGACTGAGCTCGTATGTCAATTTACTCGCATGTTGGTGCAATTCATTTATATATAGAACAATTAAATATATATTGATTGGTTTCCATACTCTAAAAAAGCAAATAAAACACTCAAAACAAGATATTATAACAGAAAGAACATGTTGGTTATTGTCCTTACGTAGTACATGTTTTCAAAAAACAACAAATAAAAAACAATGCAAGGAAATGTGATTAATTAAAATGTAAAATTAAATACATACAATAGCAGTTAACACTCGCATTTGCCAGGGAGGGAGATATAAGTTATCATTCGTTACAACAGGTGACTTTGGTAAATTTGAATTTTATCAAAGTGTTAAAAGACAAACTTACAAGCAAACAAAAAAGCAAACTCTCATTTTCAACTAAACGTAATTAAAATTTCTTCGGCGTTCCTAGTTTGAAATTTCTCGCTGGTTAGCAAGAAATGTTTCCTTTTTTTCGCTTTCACGACTAGCCGGTCGTTTTAAGATAAACCTATCTAAGGACGTTTGCCTTTGTCGCCCTTGCAACATTTTGCGATTAGGACGAACACAGGTGTCGCCACAAATGGTTAACGCATGACCACTAGCCAACTTGTACGAATGTCTATTAAACAGTTTGGATAGATAGCGCCGTCCTTTTCACATAGCATCGTTTCAGTTACGCTGTCACCGGCCAATTGTTTGTCCAATGCCATCAGCGGTTGTGAAGATCGCTGCACCGTTTGGAAACTACGGTTAGTCCTTTTGCGAACTAAATGCCCTGAATATAATCCTTCTGTTTGATAATTATGAATGTATTTCTGTCATATTGCCGAGCTAGCTGAATCACGCATACACATTTCGCATATTTTTCAATATTTTTCCGTTTAATATCGACTGTTATCATTTGCTTTTTCTTTGTAATATTTTTCATTATACTGGCAAACTTTCGGTCTACGCACAGTACTTTTAATTCACATAATTCTGCACAGAAAATCGTGCACAAAAACACGGTACAACAGTATAACCTGAGCAGTTGACAAATACAGATTGATGCTGTTGTCATAAAACACCTCCGGCATACTTGGCAACTGACTCACGTGCTCGTATCTCAAACATGGCTCGTATGTTAGTGCTAAAACTTGCTTGAAAGCTGGCTCGTATCTCAAGTTTCTCGTACGTTGGAGCACTCGTAAGTTGAAGTATTACTGTATATATATATATTTATATATATATACGAGGTTTTACGAGGTTTTACGGTACATTCTATATCACTCACGCTTTTTTAATAGATACTTATTGAATGTACACACGTATTCTGTGTTTAGGTCAAACGATGAATAGTTTTTTTGTAGCTCAGACAACGTATACATTTAATTACAAGAATTTTTAAGACGATTTAAACATTCAACATTCCGACGTTGATTCAACACGGAATCAACGTCGGAAAACTATTCATCACGGGCTAGCTGGGTTACGCCACGCACTCAAGGATTTTCGCCACGCACATACGAAACAAAAACAACATGCGTTTTTTGTTTTGTATGTGCGTGGCGAAAATCCTTGCACGCGTGACCCGGCTAGCCCGTGCTATTCATCGTATCGCAGTATAAATCAAATTTCACCAAACTTTTAGAAATTCGTTGACAAAAGTATTTTGCCGATGGTGGTAATAACGACGCTTATGAATTACGAAAAGATGAAGTTTACCTCTATGGCTTTGAATAAAGTGATTTTCTAAAGCGATAACAACCGTTTCGGTAGCTGTTGGGCAAAAAAACAGTTCGAATTAACAGTGTTGAGTTCGAGTTATCTATAGCAATTTATCATTACGTGGGAACGGACCAAAGAAACCGTTCGAATTAACCATGTGTTCGAGCTATCCGTGGACGAGTTATCCATGTTTGACTGTATATATATATGTATATATATATATATATATATATATATATATATATATACATATATATATATATGTATATATATATATATATATATATATATATATATATATATATATATATATATATATATATATATATTCAAGCTGAATGTGAAGCTTACAGCCTGAAGAATGCGCCAGCAGGAAACTGAGAGTCAACTGAAAGATAAGTAAACTATTTGACTTTCCAATTTATATATATATATATATGTATATATATATGTATATATATATATATATATGTATATATAAACAGATTAGCAACATATCTTTAGTCATCGAGGCACTGGGCGCAATAACACAGCCGTATAAAATGTGGCGTGCCCAAATACCAACAGCAATCAACTCAGGTGTGTTGCAGAAAAGTGCGCCATTGGGAACAGCTAAGATCTTGAGGCTAGTGCTCAAACTCCAAGGTCTCTGGTAGGAGACCCGAGTTAGAGCAAAAATTACCAGCCATACGGGGTATCCGGGGTGAGGAAACAATTTTTTATATATACATACACAATATATATATACATATATGTATATATATGTATGTATATATAGGTATATGTATGTATATATATATATGTGTATGTATGTATATATATATATGTATATGTACATATATATGAGTATATATATACATATATATACATATATGTGTATATATGTGTATATATACTAATGTATACATGTGTATACATTTGGTATATGTATATGTACAAATGTATACATGTGTATATACTTGTATATATATACACACAAGTATACATGTATATATACATATATAACAAAATAAAATATGTATATAAGCATATATGTGTATATGTGTGTATGTGAGTGTACGTGTGTGTATGTGGCTATGTGTGTGTGCATGTATGTGTATGTATGTATACCTAGTATGTTTATGTGTGTATGTATGTATATGTTTGTAGGGATAGGTGTATGTATAGACGGAAATATGTACGTATGGTGTATATATGAAGGTATGTGTGTATGTATGCATGTATGTAGGTGTGTAAGTGGGTAAGTGTGTTAATGAGTGTTGGTACGTGTATATGTGGCGACGTATGTGTGTATGTGTTTATGTAGGTATGTATAAATGTATTTAAGTGTGTATGTGTGTATATGTATTTGTGTATACGCATGTGTGTATATGTATGTTTTATGTATGCGTGTATATGTATGTGTTTAGGTAGGTATGTATAAATGTATTTAAGTGTGTATGTGTGTCTATGTAGGTATGTATAAATGTATCTAAGTGTGTATGTGTGTATATGTATCTGTGTATATGTGTATATGTATCTGTGTATATGTATGGGTGTATATGTATTTGTTTATATGTATGTGTGTATATGTATGTGCGTATATGTATGTTCGTATGTGTATGTGCGTATATGTATGTGCGTATATGTATCTGTGTGTGTATATGTGTGTGTATATATAAGTGTGTGTGTATATGTGTGTACGTTTGTATGTGTGTATGTTTGTGTGTGTGTGTATGTACCTAAACTTAATATGTTTATGTGTGTATGTATGTATATGTATGTATTGATGGAAGTATGTACGTATGACATATATATGAAGGTATGTGTGTATGTATGCATGTATGTGTGTATGTATGTAGGTGTGTAAGTGGGTATGTGCTTGTATGTATGTGTGTTGGTATATGTATATGTGGCCACGCATATGGGTATGTGTTTATGTAGGTATGTATATATGTATGTATGTATGTATGTGTGTTTGATTATGTATACATGTATATGTATGTATGTAAATGTATGTATGTGAATATGAGCACGTTTGGGCGCTAGTTGCATGCAAGTGTGAGTTGGAGCGAGTGAGTGTGTGTGAGTGTGTGTTCTCATATGGGTGTCTGTATGTGGATAAGTATATATGTGTGCGTATATGGTAGTGTATGTGAGTGCGTGTATGTGTGTGTATGTGAGTGCGCATATGTGGGTGTGTATGTGAGTGCGCGTATTTTGGCGTGTATGTGTCCGTGTATGTGTGTATCAGTTTGTCCAGCTATCGCTACTACAACATACAATTAAAATATTTGCTTCATGCTGGAGTTGATCTCTGAACTTTCAAATTACCACGCAATTATTTTACTAATTAAGCTACGCAAGATGCATAAAATCTTATGCAATATGAGCTGCTATGTCGGTTTAAAAAGACATAGTATTCTGTGTTAGGCAATGTTACCAAAGCTAGCTCACACGACTCATGTTGATGAGTTTACCTACCCTAGGACACTTATATTTCGCTAGTATTTAGTTTCGTGAGTAGCATACAGAGTAAAATTTCGCTGGAACTTAATTTCGCAGCTCTGATGAGTGCGAAAATATAGTGATGTGAAAATAAATGCAGTGGAACAAACTTCATTAGATTCTTCAGGTCCAGTTCACTGGTACGAAATATTTTTCAATTTGGGACTACCGTACTTTTCAGACTATAAAATGCAACCTCTATATAAGCTGCATCTGCTTTATTTTCCAATAAACGATAATAAAACAATACATAAGCTGCACCTTTGTATAGGCCACAGAACTAATGACTGTGCTTTTAAACGTGGCAGCAACTTTGCCATTTAAAACGGAACAGTGCAGAACGGCACAGTTTCGTATGTGGTATGTGGTACCAATATTAGAATTCAAGTATTTATAGCACGCGGAGCCCATGGCTCCGGGTTGTTATTGCTTTTGGTTGGTAATAAAATTTATCACCACAATAATTATTATTCAATTTTATGACTTTCCCTACCAGACTGTCATCCTCATCAGTTACAAATTCAATGACTAAACTAATATCATCATCTTCGTCATTTGTCTAGGTTTTTCCAAAAAAACTTATTATCTGTTATTATTTGTTTTGCCATGCTGCTCAGTCGGTGTATTAGCTATAATGAGTTTAGCAAAATTTGCCCAATGAGCCAACCACACACGAAACTTGCCTGCATTTCTAATATGGCGATTTTATTGTGAATATCAATGAACGAAGCCATTTAATTTTGCGTTTTCGTTCGTAGTGATAGTATAATTTCGTTCATGAAGTTTTCACGAAAGGATGTTGCCGCGAAAATGCGAATGTTAGATGCTGCGAATACATAAGTGTCCTAGGGTGTACGGATAGTATGACTCTCCAATTAGTCTTTGGCAATGTGCCAGGTTAATGGTAACTGCATTACCTGAAGTTTCCTATAAGCTGTTTTTAATACCGAGCATGTCGGGCATTTGGCTAGTAAATATATATACATATTTATAGTACATAGTATATATAGTATATATAAACAAGCCTTATATACATATACTTATAATAAAATGTAAATCTTTAAGAACATCTTAAAGCAAACTGCTTGTCTTGAATATAGTTTACACCAGACTTCATGAATGTGGAGTATAATTATGTTAATATATATACTATATACTATATATATATATATATATATATATATATATATATATATATATATATATATATATATATATATATATATATATATATATATATGTATATATATATATATACATATATATATACATATATATATATATATACATATATATATATATATATATATACAGTAAAATTTGACTAACTTGACCTTCACGGGACCGAGAGAAAGTTTTCGAGTTATCAGAGCGTTCAAGTTATGAGAACACTGTCACAATTGCATGTATTTATCAGCACATATACAAACTATATATAATTCAAAAGCATCAATTGCTCGTTGCTAGTTAAGGGGCCTCTCATGTAATGTTTTAACATTTTTTAACAAAAAGTATAAATATTTTCCTATTACTTGAGATTTGTTTGTTTGTTTCAAGGGATGTGATTGCCAGGGAGTTTTCAGATTAAAATATGCAACACTTGATTGCTGTTGAAACGCTCAGTAGAAAAATACATATTTTTCTTTCGAGCGTTTAAACAAAAACCAATTATGCCGTTCTTCTTTAAGTTTATCTGAAGGTTACCTCGCTTCTTCTTGCTTTCAGAAGGCTATCCTCAAATGGATGTTTAGAAAATATTGATTTTTTTGTAAACCCTTAGAAAAGTCGTTAACAAAAATATTTTGCCGACAGTAGTAATAATGACGCCTCAGAACTACTAAAAGTTGATGTTTACGTCTATGACTTGGAATAAAGTAATATTCTAAAGTGATAACAACCGTCTCGGTAGCCGTTGGGCACAAAACTGTTCGAGTTAACGAAGTTGAGGTCGAGTTATCTACAGCAATTTATCATTGCGTGGGAACGGACCAAACAAATCCGTTCGAGTTAACCATGTGGTCGAGCTATCCGAGGGCGAGTTATTCGAGTTTCACTGTATATATACATATATATATATATATATATATATATATATATATATACAGTGAAACACGGATAACTCGCCCTCGGATATATCGAACACATGGTTAACTCGAATGGATTTGCTTGGTCCGTTCCCACGCAATGATAAATGGCTTTATATAACTCGACCTCGGCACCGTTAACTCGAACAGTTTTTGCTGAATTCACTAACATGGTTTCCGTTCAATTTATTTTGAAGGAGTTTCCACTAGTTGCGGAGCTTAAACTACTCTGCTGTCTCAACGGAAGCGCTTTTTATACGCGTATAGTGTACACATAATTTCCCCCGTACCGTATAATGGAACCGAAAAAGAAGTTGTATAAAATGATTAATAGGGTCGCTAAGACGTTCGCTTAGTTACGGCCAAGCTATAAACGTTAGAAAGTATCAGCGATAAAAATTTAATAAAGATAGACACAGCATGCAAAATACATATTGTAACAGTGATTATATGCAGATACATAAAGATAAAATGTCACAAATAGGCTCGTTGCTTGGCGTCCGCTACAAAAAACATCCGTTTTACGATGGCATCACGCAAGCAAAGAAAAGAGTAGAAACCTTCTGACAAAATTAAAGTACTCGAAGAAATCGAAACAGGACAAAAGCTATCAGCATTATCAAAAAGAGAAAATCTTCCAAAAAGTACAGTGTCAACATGGATTAAACAAAAAGAAAGAATAAGATCGTTATGTGACCAAAATTCATCAAGGCTAAGAGATCGTTCAACATCGCACGACGATTTGGATGGTGTATTATTGACCTGGTTTAGACAAATGCGTAGTGAAGGCATACCCATTTTTGTTAGAAAAGGCTAACAAAGTTTTACAGGATTTAGGAAAAGATACCATTGTGTCTCGTGGTTGGATCGACAGGTGGAAGAAAAGGCATTCTATTGGCAGTCAGATAGTTGTTGGAGAGTCAGCTGCAGTTAATGTTGGAGAAGTGGAAAAGTGGAAAGAAGAGGTGCTTACTCCATTACTTCAAACGTACACTTATGATGAAATATTCAATATGGACGAAACCGAGTTGTTTTACAAGCTCATGGTCGACAAAACGTTGCACTTTAAAAGGGAGAAGTGTAAAGAAGGGAAGTTGTCAAAAGAAAGACTGACTGTGGCACTTTGCGCTAATATGTCGGGCACCAAGAAGGAAGTTCCTATTGTAATAGGAATGTTCAAAAATCTCCGCTGTTTTAAAAATGTTACTAATCTTCCATGTCAGTATTACCACAATAAGAAGGCTTGGTTGGTGAGTGACATCTTTCAAACATGGGTAAGAGATTTTGATCGCCGGATGACCAGAAAAAACAGAAAAGTGCTTCTCATCATTGACAACTGTCCAGCACACCCAACTATGAATGGGCTTATGTCAATAGCTGGGAGTGGTGGTGCACTCTTGTAATCCAACTACTTGGAAGCTAAGTTTGGTGGTTGACCACCAAACCTAGCTTCCAAGTAGTTAAATTACAAGAGTGCACCACCACTCCCAGCTTTTGCAAATCACTATTGATTACATTGACACTCATGGAAAGAAGCTAGATGGTTCTATCAATGTTTTGCAAGCGCAATACGCTAGGTGGACAGAGCATGGAGCCGTGTCACCAAAGAAACGATTGCCAACTGTTTTCACCATGGGTTTGGTCATACCAACCTTGATCAAACAGATGCGACTTCAACTGCTGACGATAATGAAGAAGGTAAAACTGTGAGAAATCTAAATCTTCTGCTACACACCATAGATTCTACATCAAATGTGACAGCAAGTAAGTAATCTTGAAATAGCCAATGCTGTAACATTATTATGAACTCGACCCAATAAAGGGCTAAATTTATGACTGTCTAAGGTGCCTAGCAAATGTTTTAAAAATAGTGTTACTTTAGCTTAAATTCAAGTTTGGTTTGGCAGATGAGCTTTTAGTGGTTGATGCAGACATTACTGTTGCTGAGCATTTGAGTGATGCAGAGATTGTGCAGTCCGTGACATATTGTGGTACTCTCGATAAGTCCGATAGAGAGGATGAGGCTGAGATTGTTGAACCTGATCCACCTACCTTGGCTGATGCAAACAACACTTTAGATGTCCTCAGACGTTTTATAGATGCGAGAGAGTGCAAGTACTATAATAACTGTTTAAAATCTATTTCTACAATAAGTCACACTGTTGGTCCTTGTCAAAAAAATACCTTGTCACAGACTACACTCGGTAAGTTTTTTAAATGAAACAACTGATCAGATGTAAAGCTTTCTTTTTTGCATTGGTCATAAATGTTTACTTATGTCCAGTTTTAAAAATTATCAGAAAGAATAGATATTTTTCTATTGGACTGAGATTTGTTTGCAGTTTTAGGTGATGTGACTGACAAGACGTTTTAAGATTAAAATTGGCAAAACTGATCTCGAGTAAAACACTCAGAAGAAAAAATGTCTTCTGAGCGTTTTAACCGCGATTAGGTTTTGCAAATTTTAATCTGAAAAAGTTCTGGCAGTCACATCACCTAAAATAACACACAAATCTCAAGTGTATAAAAATATATATACTTTCTGATAAATAGTTCAAAACTCTACATCAAATGCCCTTTAACTTACAACAAACAACCTATACTTTAGTTCTATATATATGTGTAGTTTGTATATGTATCTACTGATAAATACATTCACTTGTGACTGTGCTCTGATAACTTGAACGCTCTGATAACTAAAACACTTTCACTCAAACACTTTCACACTTGAGTTATCCATGTTTCACTGTACATATATACAGTAAAACTGGGATATATATATATACTATTCAGCTGTAAAAACCCGACAACGCCGGGTTGTACAACTGTATAATAAATATACATATATATAAATGTAAGACTTTTCTTACATTGATAGATATAAAGACAATATAGATATAAATCAATGTACATGTAAGACTTTTCTTGGCAAATAGTGGTGAAGATCTATCCATCGAGCTTGACAGGAAAAAGTGTTAGCCGCTTTCTCACCGCTGTCCCTTTTACAAGTTTTAATGCAAGATCTCATTTTAAACATTAGTAACCGACAACATACAAACTTAAACATTTTAACTCTTTTATTATTAATATGAGCATATACCCAGAAATATGGGAAAGTAGGAAGACATCCAGAGGAAAGCTTCAAAACTCCGAAATACCAGCAGTTCTTCTTCATTTTCCAAACAAATACTTTTGGCGCCGCCCCACGTCACCTCTTTGTCAACGAGTCTAATACAAGTCTTAGAGTATGGATTATAGAAGTAGTCTTGTGGACATTCCGAGTAGACTAAAAAATTTATACTAAATTTAGCAATGAAAACGCAAGAATAAAATGTAAAGCTTCAAGAACATCTTAAAGCAAACTGCTTGTCTTGAATAAAGTTTACACCAGACTTCATGAATGTGGAGTATAATTATGTTAATGCTTTCTTAACTGCTCATTTTAAAAACTAGAAAGCTTTTGCTATCTCACTCATAACACTGGGAAACGTTATAACACTGAGAGAAAATTCTTACAAATAAACGTAGCAGATTACCAGGTCACCAGTGCCTTCATCAAGATATTAAAAATGAACCACTAAGCTAGGTACAGGTGTAAAGAGAAATGTTCTTAGCCGGCTCACGCTAATGGTGCAGCAGCTGACACTGGAAGATCAGAGGCTAAAGAAACAACCAGAGCCAACTAAAAAATAACTTGGTAGATGTTCTCTTCTGATGGTTCTTTCTGCTGCAATCGTTGTGAGCAAGAACATGTTGGGATATATTTATATATATATATATATATATATATATATATATATTTCTCAAAGTCTGTATGCTGTGTGTGGATATGTCTGTCTGCATTCCAGCTATTGCTATTAAAACTTTGGAATAAAGAGTCTGGATAGAAGAAGATTTTATTATCAGACCATCCAGTTCACAAGCCCCGCACCCTACCAGTTAGGCTACAGCTAATATACAATAAAACCTCAGTTCTTGAATGCTTTGGTTTTCAACCAATTCGGTTTTCGACTGAAAAAATTGAAATTCGTTTGTCTCAGATCTTAAAAAGAAATTCGGTTCTCAACCAAACTGAAGCATGCGCATTAGAATCAAATGTCAAAACCGCTCTCAATGTATCCCTATATATATATATATATATAAATATATGTATATATATATAAATATATATTAATATATATATAAATATATATATAAATATGTATATAAATACATATATATAAATATGTATATAAATATATATATATATAAATATATATAAAAATATATATATAAATATATATATATATATATATATATATATCTATATATATAAATAAATATATATATATCTATATATATAAATATATATATACATATCGCTGGTTTATATATATAAATATATATATACATCAGCGATGCCAACTAGTGTGATAGATTTTCGTTTGGAGTTGCCTTGTTGGGTGCACTTGCTCCTGGGCTGCCATGATTAGCGACTCTGTATTGGCCGTTAGGTTTCCTTTGTTCAGCCACATATATGTCTGGTGAAGATCACCATCCTTAGATATTTGTTAGTGGTAAGCACCATGAAGAGGTTTCGTGTGCCAGTCAATTTCCTCATCATCAGGGCGTAGGTCCGTTGTAAGAGCAGCCGATTGAAATTCAGCTAGCAACTTGTCTGAGATGGCCATGGAGGCTGCATATGATTTGATGCTTTGCTCCTCCTCTTTCACTGTCTGCTGTACACTTTTGAGTCCCTTACCACCATCTTTCCTATTAAGATACAATCTAGTAGTATCAGATTTTGGGTGGAGTGCTCCATGCATGGTCAGCAGTTTACGAGTTGCTATATCCGTTTCTTTGATGGCTTCTTCAGTCCACTTTATTATGCCTGCTGGATATCTTATTACTGGCAGTGCGTAGGTATTTATTGCCATGACTTGGTTCTTGGCATTGAGCTGGTTCCGTAAGACCTGCCGAAGGCGTTTCTTGTATTCGGTAATGGCTTCGTGACGTACTTCGGCTTCGTGGTTGATGTTGCTTTGCATAATCCCCAAGTACTTGTACTCTTCTTCTATATCTTTGATGGTACCATTTGGCATTCTTAGGCCATCTGTGAGCATAAAATGGCCTTTCTTAAGAATTAACCTTCCACATTTCTCAATACCAAAGGTCATTCCGATGTCCTTGCTGTATACCTGAGTGAGGTGTATTAGCGAATCAATGTCCCTTTCTTTGTTAGCGTACAGCTTGATGTCATCTATGTAGAAGAGGTGGTTTATCTTGGTGCCACTCTTAAACTGGTACACATATTGAGTCTCCTCCAGCATATTGCTTAGAGGGTTTAGGCATATGCAGAAGAGCAGCGGTGATAAGGAGTCACCTTGATAGATGCCTCGCTTAATTTGTACACTCGCCAGCTTTTTGCCATTAGCCTCCAGTTCTGTCTTCCATTTGGTCATTGACATCTTGATGAATGTCACAAGAGCAGGGTGAAGATTGTACATACTGAGGCACTCAAGTATCCAACTATGGAGAATTGAGTCATAGGCCTTTTTGTAGTCAATCCAAGCCATGGCAAGATTGGTTTGCATTCTCCTGCTGTCTTGACAGACCGTCCGATCCACCAGTAACTGATGTTTAGCTCCTCGGGTGTTGCGCCCAATTCCTTTCTGAGCACTGGTCATATAGTGACTCATGTGCTCTTCCAGTTTGTCTGCAACTATCCCTGAGAGCAGTTTCCAAGTGGTGGGCAAGCACATTATTGGTCGATAGTTTTTAGGAATCGGCCCCTGCTTTGGATCTTTTATCAGAAGTACAGTTCGTCCTTTAGTCAGCCATTCTGGATGGTCACCTTGTTCTATTAGGCATTCCATCTGCTTAGCCATTATAGTGTGAAGTGATGTCAATTTCTTTAACCAGAAGGCTTGAATCATGTCTTGGCCAGGTACTGCCCAGTTCTTCATACGCTGCACTCTGCACTTGATGTCCTCTTTGCTGATGGTGAGTCCTTGCTGGGTCACAATGTGTTGATGGCTCTCTTTAAGCCTCTTCAGCCAATTTGCTGTGGTGTTATGAGTAGTCTCTTTCTTCCAGATGTCCTTCCAGAACTTTGAAGTGCTAGATCGGGGAGGCTCAGACATTGGCTTCTGCAGTTCACCTTTGAACTGGGAAAACACTCTAGATGGATTATTGATGAACAGTTTGTTCATTCTCCTGTTATCCCGCTCTTTGGTGTACCGCTTCAGTCGTGCCGAGAGTGCTACTATCTGCTGTTTGGCAGATTCTAGAGCTTCTATTGTGGCTTCCCTTTTTGGACGCTCCAAACTGTGGTTAGATCTTTCACTGAGCCTACGAACTTTCTTGCACAAGTCCTTGATTTTATTTTGTAGGCTCAACTGCCAGGATGGAATGGCTTGAAGCCTTGTTGGCATAGGCTCAATATCCATCTCCTCCAAAATGATGATACTGTACTGTAGATTAAGGCATTAGTCTCATCTGGATTGATCCAGATGAGACTAATGCCTATATATATATATATATATATATATATATATATATATATATATATATATATATATATATATATATATATATATATATATATAGTTTTATATCTATATATAACTATATATATATATATATATATATATATATATATATGTAAATATATATACATATATTTGCTGTGCTATGGAAACTCGGGGGCACTGTATTGCATGATATGCATTGTATATAATTATAGTTAGATATATAAATATGTATATATACACATATATACATGTATGTACACATGTACTGTATATATTTATATATATCTACAACACATATATATATATATATATATATATATATATATATATATATATACAATGTATGTATATTGTGGTTTTAAGTAACTGCTTTCTAGTTTTCATAAAAATGTATCTTTATAAAAACATATTTTGAAATGGTCACTCCATAGAAGCAACTTGTCTATTTCATGAGATACTTGAAAAACATAATAACCAGTTACTTTTATATTACCTTCATAGATTAGAGTAGTTGTCCACACTTCATTGTAATTATGATTGGCAACAAGAGGAGCAGCATACAGCTTACAGACATTCCCCTGATCATCATACTCAAATGCCTTGCAGTCTCCTTTCTTTGTTGTTGCACAGACGCCTGCACAATGCACTGAGGAACTTGTGCTATACTCAGCAATGGATGTAGTCCCTCGTTGCAGGGTTTTTCGATGAAGGAACTTAGTCTCACTTGCGCCAACAAGCTAAAAATAGTACACATAACAATGTAGGCTAAAAACAACCGTGAAACTAAATTTGAAATAAATTGTTGACAACAAGAGACAGTTTTACCAGGTCCTAGATTCAAAAGTTTTGGAAGCAGTTTTACTTAGCTCAAAAACTTTACTGACCTTTTTCAATCACTTTTTTAAATTTGGAGTTGACAAAAGTTTTGATTTTTTATGTCAAAAACTGAAGTGAATTTTGTAAATTCGTTGCTTAAAAACAGATCAGTTATTATTATCTACTATTTAATATTTATTTATGCTCTAAAGAGATACAGTTAAGTATTATTCTCACTTGAAGATAAAAAACCGCAAAGATCCAAAATCTGAGAAGCATGCTGACGCGACAAGTACCCAGCAGAAAATGTAACGATACAAGCTCAGATGCAGCCAGTCTCAGCCACGAAAAATAAAAGCCTACAATAATCAATGAATTTAAAAGGCACGGATTTAAGCCAGTACTATCGTTGTCTGATAACAATTTATTAATTTGTACTGTTGCTAGATTATATACAATAAAACTGAATTATTTGCAAATGAAAATAAAATGAATGAACTGACAGAAATAATAGTTGTGAAAGAGTTGGTCTAGATCTCATGCTGCTTATATGGAAACAAGTTTTCAATCCACCCTTTGTTTTTAATCTTCTAGTTTTCAAATGACTTATTGTTCGCAGTACGCGTGAATCTATTTTTATCTGGCAACCAAAATTGATGGTTGAACTTGAAAACGCTTCAATCAAACGTTCACTAGTTCTTTGAAGTATGAATTAACTTATATACCTTTTCTTTCAGATTTTTCATCACACAACTTATTTGAATAGAGTCGAATCTGCTTACGAAGGTTTACTCTCACTTTCTAATAAGTTTTGAGTTTGATAAGCTATTGATTATGTCTGGGTATTACAGACCTTAGATGTCCAAACCAAACACTCACACCGTGACCATCCTCTATCATCATCTTTTCTAGCAAGTTCAAATGATGCTGGTTAATAAATATGTGGTCATTTATTGACCAGTGTTAGTCTGCAGCTCACCAATTCTAAGTTGATACTTTACTATGTTGGCCACTTAAGGTATGGTCACATATGTCACTGCTATGTTTTACTCTGCTGTGTTGTTGGTGCAAAATATGTGGAAATGTAAATACAAGCTCTTAAAAGCTCAAAAACAAACAATTACTCACAGTCATCACAAAAGCGCTATAGTTTGGAATTGGTTTCAATCTCTGTCTGGAGCCTGAGGACCTTTTAAGAGATCTAAGAGATGTATCACATCTCTTAGATGTCTGGAACCAATGATATAAAACTTACAGGATAGGCAAAGATTATCATATGGACTAGGTTTAATGATCAAGCTCTGTTGGATTTGTGCTAGCCTGGGTTTTGGGGCTAACACAATTCTTGCGCGGCGGTCGCGTTGCCTTGTTAGGTCTCCGGGTCATGGTTTTTGTTGCAGATACGCATTGATCGCGGACAACAAAACACGAATTAGCAAACCTCAAATTTCTACAGTGCACAGGTAATACCTAACCAAAAAATGAATTCATGGAAAATAAGACATTTCAATATAACTATTTTTACCAATTTTGAGATTCTTAGAGATTTTAGTGTATGCTTAAAGTAAAGTACAATTTACAAGAAATCACCTGAACAACGGCCTTTTTTCTCTATCTTCTGATTAATATTCTGCCACCCCTACCATAAAATGACATTCTTTCTATATTTTCACATTGTTTGACCTGGACAATAAGATGGGACAGCAGGCAAACCTGTGCAGTGTAGTTTTCATACTCAAAATCTAAAACCAAATTTGGCCATTTCAAAACGGCAACTATTAATATCACGTATTTATATTAATATCACGTATATATTAATACCATGATTTTGAATGGCAACTAATTGATAATAATGGTGACAATATTGGACAACTGTATTTATTTGACAACAACATAAAACCAACAGATCAATAAAATAACTACCGCTGTTCATAATATTTGTAAAGTTAAAAGGAGTTTTATTCAGCCTATTTCATTGTTCTGGTGCCATGTTCAGATTCATCCTAACAAAGCTCGATAATTAAGTCCCGCCCATATGAGGAGGAGACCCGCCCATGTGAGAGGGGGGGGGGGGGCGGGCGTTTATAACATTGCTGGAACAAATGCTGACATCGTGTACATCTTTATCCTTTACCATCCTATTACTTACAAGTTCCATAGAAGATCATAACCACAAAATGATCATACGATGCAACTGACTATATTGCGCTATTTTTGGTTCTTTGTCGTTCGGACGCCATGGCAACAAATCGTTTTTTTACTAACAACAACTTTTTTTAGTAGCAAAAAGTTCCGCGGTAGAAAGAGTTGCCATCTTTAGCGCCATCAAGTCAGTTGCATAGTATTTACGATGGCAAATTGCTTTGTTATTTTTCTTGTGTGTCGCGTTATGTGCTTCGGACTACACAAATTGCGAAAACTGCTAGAATCTTGCTCGCTAATAATTTGTTCAGCCAATTAAAAGTGTTTCGTCGACGATTTTGGTGTGCATGCGCAGCTCTGACAATTCTGTGAATTTCGGCCAAATAATTGTGTTTTTTTGTTTAATTTTGATTTCGGACAAAACCAACAAAAGAATTGGCCTGTGTGACGATACTTTCAACCTGTTACTAGCAGATATTTTTGTTTATGTTACACAATAAATCTAGCCAGAGTTGAATTGTTCAGTGGAAGGTTGGCAAGTTACTAAAAACTTTAAAACTAAATAATATAATCAAACTCTTTCAATCTAACATTTAATCTATAAATGCTCAGGCAACATTTCACTTTTATGGTAGCTCTGCAGTATTTGTACTAGACTTGGGTGTTTCAAGAATACGCTTTGCTCAGCGCTGCTAGTCATAAGGAAAAAGAAGTTTAGAACAAGGTTTGTACTACTCAGGCAACGATAAACTTATCTGTCACATAAATAATCTGCATAAAGATAAGCGAGACAAAGGACAGTATATGCTTTTTATCCTAAAAGTAAAGTGCAGTTATTGGTAAACCAATTACTACTAGTAACTCTTAGTAACTAGAAAGTATAGCCAGCTTTAAGTTACCAACATTAGGTTTCGGAAAAAAACTGATACAACTTTATAACTAACCTTGTCTAGTCGAGAGACGATTATTAAATCTCCTTAGTAAAGGTTTAAGGATCATCCAACCTATAAAATATACTACATAAACGCTTTAGACTTTTGAGACTATAAGATGGTGTTCTGCAAATTTAGAACAAGCTATTAAAACAAAAAAAGTTTGGAATATTTCTTGTAGTAATCTAATAAAAAAAACCAATGTGTTATGTTAATAATATACAGTTCATCCTCAGTATAGGATATGATTTTGATTTGTTCCATGGTTGGTATCGTATGGTGAAAAATTGTATGTACCGGTATAGAAACCATAGTAATTGTATAATGCAATCATTGCAAAGAAATTGTGAGTTTTATATAAGTTATTTACGTATTAAAATTTAAAAACAAAACATTATGTTGATTTTAGTAACTATAGTTACCAACAGTTACTTTATTGTATTTAGTGTATTTATTGGTTATGATCTGCGTTAAAAGTTAACGTTGCAATATGCGCTGTAGTGCGTACCGTAGAGAGTTCTTACTTTCAAGGCAGAGGTACGTATAACATAAACTTTGAATTCCCTTCAAACAAGTTTAGCTTGGCAAAAACCAACTTGTAGATAAGTTTTAGTATGTATTTTTATCTACTTTACTGACTTTCAACTTATTATCGCTGAAGTTTTATCCCCTAATAGCTTGCTGCTTCGTTTTAATATAAGTTTAGCCGGTCTTATTAAAACCTTCTTTAACCTAATTTGGCAGGACAACCCGAACGATTATAAGCTGTTTTTGTATTGAAGTGGATTTTTGTTATCAAGTTAAGAAAAGTTGTCTGACCACCGAATCCTTTTGTTTGAAGGGATCACAACTCCAACTTTGCTACTGGTTATAAAAGGAAAATGTTACCGTTTTATGCATGAGAATTGCTGAGAAAAAATAGGTCATCGTGTCTTTTGCAGGCATTGTGAAAATTTTTTCGGTGAACAGCATAGTGGTGTCTTTATTATTTTGACGTATGTAACAAGAACACCGACTGTCCAATTTGAAATACGGCGGAAATTTTGTTGAATTCGTATGGTGAAATAAGGTTTATATGGCTAGGGGAATAAATCATTATGTTCCATTTCAAAAGATGAAAAAAAATCCTATTTCAGGGTAACCGTATCCTGAGGGTGCACTGTACATAAAGATATACAAGACAAAAAAACATACATATTTTACAGCTTTCATATTACATATATGATATGAAGGATAACTTTGAGGCATGACATTATCACATTTGCTTGAATTCATTTCTTGAGTAGAATAGTTCTCTAGGTATGTATGAATCTCTTCTCCTTTCATGCTGATGGAAACAATTACATTTTTAAAATAGATAAACTTTAATAGTTATTAAATTAGGTGGAAGTAAGTCAGCAAATAAGTGGTGATTATAATTATCACAACTTAAAATACAGTTTATTTTGTATTACACTTAAAAACTTTGAATGGCACACAATTGAAAAATCTGTTTAGAACATTTGGTTTTTTAAAAAACTGGCTATTTGGGGCACTGGCAGCAACCTGTGAAGTTTTTCATGTTTGATGTTGATCTATTCTGGCTAGAAACTTTTAGAAAAAAAGCGATCTGTTAAATCTTATATACTTCATACTGATCGCTGTAGCCAAAACCTTCTGAACTAGCAATGTCCTAGAACATACATATATATTGTTAATCAACTGTAGACACACTCTCTAGACTAGCAACGAGCTAGAACATACCTAGCAATTGTTGACATTGTAAAATGGAACCTTCTAGAAATATGACCTATTAGATGCTACACACTGATTGTAATATAGTTTCAATATATCTCTTGTTGATCAAGTGCAGAAGGATCTAGAATAGTTATTTATTAGCTTTTATGCTTGTAGATACACGTGACCAGTGCTGAATTAATAGTATAGTTAAACAAAACATCAGAATATAGCAATACAAAACTATTTTACGAACAGATAAGTTTTTTGAAATTAGCTCTAATTAGAAGTACATAGATTAAGGAAAACTGTTAGCTTTAGCCAATTTTATTTTGCAAAGTCATAAAGGTTAATGAGGTTTCAACTGGTTAAAATTCAAGTATTCTGTATGTAATTATGTTAACTATGAAATGATTCATAAAACTGGTTTCTACAGTAGGATCTCTGATCAGTAGGTTCCTTTGTAGTTCCTACAGAAGAAGTAGCCTAATCAGGAAAAAGCATTAGGTTAGCAGTAATGAAAAACCTCGCGAGTTATATAATATATGTACATGTATATATATTATATAACATATATATATACATACATATATATATATATAAATTAGAAAATTAAATAGTTCACTTATCTTTCAGATACTGACAGTTTCTTGCTAGTGCATTCTTCAGGCTGTAGACTTCGGTTTAGGGTCAGGTATAATTGCAGTGGCTCAAAACCTGGTCAGTTTCTGGGTAGTTTTGTAGGGGTGGAGCTTAATCCGGAAATACAAAAGCTTTAAAGTTAGTCGAACCACTGCAAACATTTAGTTGTTGAGAAATCGAGTAGTTATCTTTTTGTTTAACAAAATATCACGTAAGCATCTTTTCCAAGCAAATTTTTAATTACAAATATGATTTCTTTTAGCAAAATAACATAAAGTATTTGCATAGCTGTTTATCGTAGTTTTTTCTTGTTAGGAATAAATAGTAACACGCTCACGAAACGGAAAAAGTCTTCTCAAAAATACACCATTAATTATTCTGTATTCGTTTATATTTGAAAAATAGTTTTATATTTTTTAATATGAATACACTTTAGTAAAGCGGTATTACATAAAATATTGAAAAGTTACGATTATGTTCTGAACAAATTAAATACGCATTAAAACGGTTGTCCACTTTGTTACCATTCTGGGCCATTCTGAGAGCCTAAAATGATTCTATTTTATTTCACTGTAAATATTAGTATTAGCATCTCGTTAGGCATTGATTGTAAAAATGAAGGCAACAGAAGACATCAGTTTCTTATTTTTACTGTATTTGCTGCAAGCACACACTTTTTCAACAACTAACTTTACATTACCACCAAGTCTCAACTGTAGCACATTTTGAAACAACGACAGTATGTAGCTACCTAAGAAACAACCATTTAATTGTGTATCTCAAATTTTATTTGAACTCGTTACTACAATGGTGCGTTGTCAGTAGCACCGCCAGGCCTAGACTGTATCTCATCTGTTTGGTTCACAAAAAGTGTAGGAGAGGAGGCAAGGTAAAGCAAGTTTTTGTAGTCTCCTGCAATGCAGGGCAGTTATATTTTCGGACTAGACAGCCTGCCTGTGATCAGTAGTCCTCAGTAGTCAGAGTCGCTTACTGCTTGCGATTTGTCTTAAAAAATTAATTGAAATGCACTGCATATTCATATTGTTTCAACCCTCAAGGAAGACCTTAGTGGGTCATCATGTATTCATAACTGACTGACTTATCTTCTATATTGGCCTACCTACAGGCCTTCCGTGCCTGTAGTCGGCAATCGTGTCGGTAGGTTATCGAAGCCTCGATAGCTGAATGACATGATCGCTGACAACAGTCAACTTCTACGAGGAGCCTGATGGCCTACCAAATATATATTTTTAATTGCAGTGCATTTAAGCATTATGCCGCTCCTTCTTGCCTCATTGTTAGACGAGGCTGAGCAAGCCATCAAAGCCCATGAAATCGAAGATGGCAACAAGTTTTACACATACCATGAGGACGGCATATTCAAGAAGCATGAAAGACTTTTTGAAGGAAATCTCATATCCTTAAAGCACTTTTTCTCCACTGCCTAATTCGTGATCTTGTGTTGAAAATGAACATTTTATACCTTGGATATTTTAGTGTAATCTTGATTGTCAAGTATAACCTTGATTGTAAAATGTAGGCATATGCTTGGTTGCTGTGCAATAGAAGTGCATGTCAATAGTAGCAAGCAATAAATGTATCAAGCATCATATACATGCAGCAGTTAGTTCTCAATTGAGTGTTAGCAATCAAGTAAGGCTAAAAACCTACAACGTCTCCAGCCAATGAATCTAAAAAATCTGTACCATGTTTCTTAATTTTAATGTTTTGTCTGCTCTAATTTAGCAAGGTGAAGATATTTGGAGAGGTGAGAACGTCATTCATGACAGTCAAGGCTATTTATGTATGGCGAAGAAAAAGAGTATGGCGAAGAAAAAGAGTATGGCTGCATGTACAGCCCTAAAAGACAGCAAACCCAGAAGGAAAAGTACAAAGAACAGCGGAGGGTAAGTTACCGGTACACCAAGAATACTTTACTCAGCCTATTATAAGGAATATTTTTGGACAGCAAAACTCGGTCATTGTACATGTATGTCCAATATATTTAGACAGGGCTATCCTTCCATGTCTTTGCAAATGCACAGATAGTATAGAATGGATTTTACATAGAGATGATAAATAATATTTATTACTTTGATGGATTTTAATTTGTCTTATTTCTGAAATAGCTATCTTGTAACAAAAGCACGCGTGCACATTTATATTCTTGTAAGCCCGAAATCAGAGAATGCAGTAAGTCTACACTACTGTGAGGGTTGCGACATGTCTAAGCTGTATTCGATACTTTGCTTTGTCTCACAGTACATCAAAGTTCAAAAACAGTTTCTCTTATTTTAATTCATCTACACTCTCATAGAAATTTGGTAGAATTGCAAAGAAACAAGGATTTGATTGGAATGCTCAGATACCATATCCTTGACCCAATAGCCAGTGAAGTTTACGACAATCTGTCTAATTTTTTTTGAGAAATTCTCATCCCGAGGCCTCACAAATGCGCCAGATAGTATTATATTGCAGTTCACACCTTTGGTTAAACTTGGATGTAATATTTTATTTTACGCTTAATATTTCACACCTAAAATTTGCAAAAACAATCATTAAAAGCAAGATAAAATGAATGCTTATTTTGGAGCCCTGTCAACAAGGCCTTTGTTTGGACTCTTTTGCCAATTTGAATTTAGTTAGATTGTGCCCACAAATATAAATATGCTATACATGTGCATAAATTCATATATGTTGTCACATGGTGTCGATATACATAATTTACATATTGTTTACATTTTTAGTCCCAGAATCCAACAAAGAGACCACATCCTCAAGACAATACATCTGATAGTAACACGGAGGTACTCACTCACATAACCAGCAATAAAATTTTAGGCAAATCGTGCAATATTAATTATGGTTAAATGTGGAATTTCATTGGTAGGTGGATCTTCAAGCCATTTATAGCTCTAGATTAGTAGCTAGAAAAACGTGAAGTTATAGTAGGATAATGCAGAAGCGCCCCTTGTGTAGGCAGGATTAGGTTTTAGAAACAAATTATTTGCTGCCAACTGCGATATCTGTTAAGTTGCCTGTTCACACCCAGCCAAACGTTCAATGCCTCGAGCATTCTGATTTATAGCTCAAGGTAAGGGGAAATGCAGTGCTTGCTCAAGACGGGTAGGAGTAAGAGCAGAGGCTATGCGAGCTTCCATAGATGTGGGGAGCATCTACGAAACGCCACAAATGACAGCATTAAAGATGTAACTCAGACACCTGATGTTACTTTCATACCTAACAGTCTGGTGAGTGGTAATACTCAGTAACTCAGTTTTAAAATTAGAACCCTGTTGCATGATGCTTTCGTGCCACTTTAGTGTAAGAGCTCAGTGTCTGAATTAAAGAGAGTTGTGCAGCGATGCTCCCAAATCTTTGATTCCAGATTTGTAAAGCATATCAAATCGCTGGCATGCGTTTTGCTCCAAATCAAATCACTTAGAAGGGTGACTGCTCAGCTTTCAAATAAAATGAAATTAAAACCATCATCCACTATGTAATTGATGGTTTTAATTTGATTTAATTTAACAAGCTGGGTAATCAATTTTTATGGTGCTTTGATGCCAATTTCATGATTGGTGATTTGATGTGATTTGCAAATATCTAATCAGGATTTGGGAGCATCTCTGGAGTTGTTATCAACTCTTTGAGAAATTGATTACAAGGTGCCACAACACCATCCGATTCATAGACTGAGTACTTGGGCTAATGTCGCTGTTGTCTTCTACAAGTCAACTCTATGGGCTAAGTCGGTTGAGCAATGTAGGATCGGAGAAGATATATGAAGCCAAGAAATAATTGTGAAATAAAACTACTGTAAAAACAGTAATAAAGTCAGGAAATAGCAAAAGCAGATTTGCCCGGTTCTTTGAGATCGCCAAATTAACTTCCAGCTAATCACAATGTCCAATGTAACTTTCCAATCTACTTCATTAAATTAACAAATAATATTTCTGTCAAAGTCAAAAATCGTCACAAATAATGCCACTTGAATACTGCATTCACAGTACTTTACAAGTTCAAGAGATGTAAATACACATGCTATGATTGTTTTTATTTTAGATCAAGGATATCCAAGAGGAGTTTGCAGGGAGTAAGAAATGACAGAGCAAAAATGCTTCCTGAGGCTTTCTAATACATGCAATATCTAGATAGGCATAGAACAAGTTTGTTCCCTTTAGCTGTGGGTGAACTGGCAATGAAGGGAGGGCATGCCAGAGG